>NC_069509.1:103322266-103398119 GCF_027579735.1 Bombina bombina
AACATTCAGTATTAAAGATAGCTGCAGAGTATTAAGAGTCTTTAATTGTATTCCCCATGCTACGCTACCAGGTAAGGGATGGTATGCATTATGGTGCTGTCCGCTTCACGGTCTCTTAGGGAAACGTCTCTGAAAATGGCAGGACCCATACCGGGTGATTGTTCTGCTGCCTCCGGGGCAATATGCTGGTTCCTCTCACCAGGTTCCTGTGTAAAGGATATCTCAAGTCGCTTGAAATCCTCTGGATTCAGCTCATGTACTAGCTCTTCACAAGCGCCAATGTCTCTCGTCGAAACACTAGCCACTTCAGTAGTGATCAGGATCTTCTCTTTGTATCCCCGCTCATTTAGGGCCGCATCCTCCAGCCTCTTCTGTGTCTCAGTCGTGGCATCTGAACTGCGTAGGTCAAAGGCAGTGTGCATAGTCTCCGTAAAAGCGAGCTGATGTTCATGCAATAGTGCCCTCAGTTCCTCTAGTAGGTAACAAGCAGTCGCCATGGTAGTCTTTTGTCAGTTAAATGGTAGGTGAATTCAGCATTGAGTGCTGCTTCGCCAGGGGGTTTAATAGAGGCCTCAACCTCCTAGATTGCTCTGGGCGCTGATACCAGCAGCTATTTCTGTAAGAATAAGCTTAATAGATGCAGGATCTGTAGTAGGTCTTATACCTATTTAGATGTCACAAGAATGGGACGGCTGAGTAATAAAATCAAGTAGAAACCTTAGAAATGCTGGAGCAGTATGCAGTGGTGCGACTAGACATGGCTGCCGCCCGGAAGTCCCCCCCCCCCGCCTTTGTAATCTTTAATGGTCTAATTTTAAGCTTGATGCTTCAATCAATTACTCTTCAGAATATATACACAGTAGATATTACCATTCATATTATCGATTAATAATATAAACTTCTCTATATGATTCAATTTTCCGATTAATGTTGTGAATCTCTCTTTTACATTAGGATTAAATTTATGTTATCCCAATATTTATAGACACATTCATCAATGCATGCTTTAATTTTGTTGAATATTAATGTTTGTTGGATTGAAAGGACAGTCTACACATAAATATATTTTAAATATATTTACATCTCATACATCATGAAATTAAATCAAGGAATTTCAACATGATTATGTTTTATGTATAGTTAGAAGTGGTTTACAATTTATAAACAATGATGACATAAGGATATGGTTTGCACTCAGATGAATAGCAATGACTGTCTGTACAATCAGAAGATGATTATTGTGGTTTTGCATCTAATATGCATGTGAGATCATGATGTCATTAATGACAAATCATACATAAATTTACGAAAAATACAAACATATATTTATGCTGCATGATATAGAAAGGGGGGCAGTAGTGTATTGTAAAAATAATGGAATAATACATTTAAAAGTGACAAACTTGTAGACTCTCTTTTTCTTCAAGAGAATGTTTTTTAAACAATAGTACATGTTCAATACATGTTATATATATATATATATATATATATATATATATATATGACATACCATCAGACTCCAATGGAGCCACTTCCTTCTCCATCTCACATGTTACATCAATCTCTGTAAAACATAATATGTTGTGTACACATTAAAATCCTATATTCTAACATATGTTACTGTTGCTCAATGACACACATCAATGTTGCATTAGAGATACTGAACCAAAGTTAGGAATTACATCATTTTGATGGAGCATACAAATGAAATAAGATTTGTAGTTATCGATGAGTAATAATTACATTTTAGTGTCTGTATTTTTAAAATATTCTTAAAAGCTGAGTACATGGAACATTTAAGAGTTCTCATGTGTGTATCACTTGATGATTGTTGTCTAAATTTATACTAAAAATAAACATATGCTAGCCATGTTCTGAAGCACAAAGACTAAGAAGCTATGAGATCTTAATCTTAAAAAATATTATATATAATCAGAGGAGTAAATTATATGTTTTATTCAAATGGAATGCTTCATCAGAATCAGAATCATGATCATAATATTTAATAAAAATACACCTTCAATGATATATGAATGAGTCAATGGACTTACCAGAATCCTACAAAGGCAGGTCACCATTGCTGCTGGATCCCTCTGTGCTCGCCACAACAACTACATCTATTAATTATATTAAAATATATTAGTGAACACAGTTTGGACATCACTAAATCACATTAGTATAGAATATTCCAAATAATATACTTAGAAATGTGAATACTAGAGCACTAATATGAACAATACATTTATGAGGTAATCAAGGTGATTGTAAAGAAAATGATGTCTTTCACATATGTTTGATTTCTTACTATATTAGACAGCCAATTCTTCTCATATGATTCTATGGCATATCTAAATATAACTATTGATCCATGTTTTGAAAATAATACACACACACACACACAACACTTGGAATAACAACTGGTGACAAATCTAACCTAAGCCATGTGGCACATAGATCCATTTGTGCAATGTACAGTAATCTGTTTTAGGACACAACACATATTTATCACAATGCAAAACAGAAGATATTTGTAAAAATATGTCATCATGCTGCTGTTAGAGTATGCTTATATAAAGGAAGTCCAAGAGTGAATATGTGATATAGATATCAATATTGTTTCATCAAAACAGTGTAAGGATTAATGAATATATTTATTATTTAAGGGACACTGAACCCAAAACTTTAATTTTGTGATTCAGATAGAGCATGCAATTTTAAGCATATTTCTAATGTACTCCTATTATCAATTTGTCCTCGTTCTCTTGCTTTCTTTCTTTGAAAAATAAGGCAGCTAAGCAATATTTGGTTTCAGAACCATGAAAAGCATTTGTTTATTGGTCGGTGAATGTATCCACCAATCAGCAAGAACAAGCCAGGTTGTTCCCCAAAAATGGACCGGCATCTAAACTTACATTCTTGCATTTCAAATAAAGATACAAAGAGAATGAAGAAAATTTGATTATAGGAGTAAATGAGAAAGTTTATTAATATTGCATGCTTTATCTGAATCACAGAAAAGAAATTTAGGCCTAGATTTAGAGTTCGGCGGTAGCCGTCAAAACCAGCGTTAGAGGCTCCTAACGCTGGTTTTGGGCGCCCGCTGGTATTTGGAGTCAGTGATTAAAGGGTCTAACGCTCACTTTTCAGCCGCGACTTTTCCATACCGCAGATCCCCCTACGCCATTTGCGTAGCCTATCTTTTCAATGGGATCTTTCTAACGCTGGTATTTAGAGTCGTTTCTGCAGTGAGCGTTAGAGCTCTAACGACAAGATTCCAGCCGCCTGAAAATAGCAGGAGTTAAGAGCTTTCTGGCTAACGCCGGTTTATAAAGCTCTTAACTACTGTACCCTAAAGTACACTAACACCCATAAACTACCTATGTACCCCTAAACCGAGGTCCCCCCACATCGCCGCCACTCGATTAAAATTTTTAACCCCTAATCTGCCGACCGCCACCTACGTTATACTTATGTACCCCTAATCTGCTGCCCCTAACACCGCCGACCCCTGTATTATATCTATTAACCCCTAACTTGCCCCCCACAACGTCGCCGCAAGCTACTTAAAATAATTAACCCCTAATCTTCCGACCGCAAATCGCCGCCACCTACGTTATCCCTATGTACCCCTAATCTGCTACCCCTAACATCGCCGACCCCTATGTTATATTTATTAACCCCTAATCTGCCCCCCACAACGTCGCCGACACCTACCTACACTTATTAACCCCTAATCTGCCGAGCGGACCTGAGCGCTACTATAATAAAGTTATTAACCCCTAATCCGCCTCACTAACCCTATCATAAATAGTATTAACCCCTAATCTGCCCTCCCTAACATCGCCGACACCTACCTTCAATTATTAACCCCTAATCTGCCGACCGGAGCTCACCGCTATTCTAATAAATGTATTAACCCCTAAAGCTAAGTCTAACCCTAACACTAACACCCCCCTAAGTTAAATATAATTTTTATCTAACGAAATAAATTAACTCTTATTAAATAAATAATTCCTATTTAAAGCTAAATACTTACCTGTAAAATACATCCTAATATAGCTACAATATAAATTATAATTATATTATAGCTATTTTAGGATTAATATTTATTTTACAGGCAACTTTGTAATTATTTTAACCAGGTACAATAGCTATTAAATAGTTAAGAACTATTTAATAGTTACCTAGTTAAAATAATTACAAATTTACCTGTAAAATAAATCCTAACCTAAGATATAATTAAACCTAACACTACCCTATCAATAAAATAATTAAATAAACTACCTACAATTACCTACAATTAACCTAACACTACACTATCAATAAATTAATTAAACACAATTGCTACAAATAAATAACATTAAATAAACTATCTAAAGTACAAAAAATAAAAAAGAACTAAGTTACAGAAAATAATAAAATATTTACAAACATAAGAAAAATATTACAACAATTTTAAACTAATTACACCTACTCTAAGCCCCCTAATAAAATAACAAAGCCCCCCAAAATAAAAAATTCCCTACCCTATTCTAAAATACAAATATTACAAGCTCTTTTACCTTACCAGCCCTGAACAGGGCCCTTTGCGGGGCATGCCCCAAGAATTTCAGCTCTTTTGCCTGTAAAAAAAAACATACTATACCCCCCCCCCAACATTACAACCCACCACCCACATACCCCTAATCTAACCCAAACCCCCCTTAAATAAACCTAACACTACCCCCCTGATGATCTTCCTACCTTGTCTTCACCATGCCAGGTTCACCGATCCGTCCTGGCTCCAAGATCTTCATCCAACCCAAGCGGGGGCTAGACATCCACTGAAGAAGTCCAGAAGAGGGTCCAAAGTCTTCCTCCTATCCGGCAAGAAGAGGACATCCGGACCGGCAAACATCTTCTCCAAGCGGCATCTTCTATCTTCTTCCATCCGATGACGACCGGCTCCATCTTGAAGACCTCCAGCGCGGATCCATCCTCTTCTTCCGACGACTAGACGACGAATGACGGTTCCTTTAAGGGACGTCATCCAAGATGGCGTCCCTCGAATTCCGATTGGCTGATAGGATTCTATCAGCCAATCGGAATTAAGGTAGGAATTTTCTGATTGGCTGATGGAATCAGCCAATCAGAATATAGTTCAATCCGATTGGCTGATCCAATCAGCCAATCAGATTGAGCTCGCATTCTATTGGCTGATCGGAACAGCCAATAGAATGCGAGCTCAATCTGATTGGCTGATTGGATCAGCCAATCGGATTGAACTATATTCTGATTGGCTGATTCCATCAGCCAATCAGAAAATTCCTACCTTAATTCCGATTGGCTGATAGAATCCTATCAGCCAATCGGAATTCGAGGGACGCCATCTTGGATGACGTCCCTTAAAGGAACCGTCATTCGTCGTCTAGTCGTCGGAAGAAGAGGATGGATCCGCGCTGGAGGTCTTCAAGATGGAGCCGGTCGTCATCGGATGGAAGAAGATAGAAGATGCCGCTTGGAGAAGATGTTTGCCGGTCCGGATGTCCTCTTCTTGCCGGATAGGAGGAAGACTTTGGACCCTCTTCTGGACTTCTTCAGTGGATGTCTAGCCCCCGCTTGGGCTTGGATGAAGATCTTGGAGCCAGGACGGATCGGTGAACCTGGCATGGTGAAGACAAGGTAGGAAGATCATCAGGGGGGTAGTGTTAGGTTTATTTAAGGGGGGTTTGGGTTAGATTAGGGGTATGTGGGTGGTGGGTTGTAATGTTGGGGGGGGGTATAGTATGTTTTTTTTTACAGGCAAAAGAGCTGAAATTCTTGGGGCATGCCCCGCAAAGGGCCCTGTTCAGGGCTGGTAAGGTAAAAGAGCTTGTAATATTTGTATTTTAGAATAGGGTAGGGAATTTTTTATTTTGGGGGGCTTTGTTATTTTATTAGGGGGCTTAGAGTAGGTGTAATTAGTTTAAAATTGTTGTAATATTTTTCTTATGTTTGTAAATATTTTATTATTTTCTGTAACTTAGTTCTTTTTTATTTTTTGTACTTTAGATAGTTTATTTAATGTTATTTATTTGTAGCAATTGTGTTTAATTAATTTATTGATAGTGTAGTGTTAGGTTAATTGTAGGTAATTGTAGGTAGTTTATTTAATTATTTTATTGATAGGGTAGTGTTAGGTTTAATTATATCTTAGGTTAGGATTTATTTTACAGGTAAATTTGTAATTATTTTAACTAGGTAACTATTAAATAGTTCTTAACTATTTAATAGCTATTGTACCTGGTTAAAATAATTACAAAGTTGCCTGTAAAATAAATATTAATCCTAAAATAGCTATAATATAATTATAATTTATATTGTAGCTATATTAGGATGTATTTTACAGGTAAGTATTTAGCTTTAAATAGGAATTATTTATTTAATAAGAGTTAATTTATTTCGTTAGATAAAAATTATATTTAACTTAGGGGGGTGTTAGTGTTAGGGTTAGACTTAGCTTTAGGGGTTAATACATTTATTAGAATAGCGGTGAGCTCCGGTCGGCAGATTAGGGGTTAATAATTGAAGGTAGGTGTCGGCGATGTTAGGGAGGGCAGATTAGGGGTTAATACTATTTATGATAGGGTTAGTGAGGCGGATTAGGGGTTAATAACTTTATTATAGTAGCGCTCAGGTCCGCTCGGCAGATTAGGGGTTAATAATTGAAGGTAGGTGTCGGCGATGTTAGGGAGGGCAGATTAGGGGTTAATACTATTTATGATAGGGTTAGTGAGGCGGATTAGGGGTTAATAACTTTATTATAGTAGCGCTCAGGTCCGCTCGGCAGATTAGGGGTTAATAAGTGTAGGTAGGTGTCGGCGACGTTGTGGGGGGCAGATTAGGGGTTAATAAATATAACATAGGGGTCGGCGATGTTAGGGCAGCAGATTAGGGGTACATAGGGATAACGTAGGTGGCGGCGGTTTACGGAGCGGCAGATTAGGGGTTAAAAGTGTAATGCAGGGGTCAGCGATAGCGGGGGCGGCAGATTAGGGGTTAATAAGTGTAAGGTTAGGGGTGTTTAGACTCGGGGTACATGTTAGGGTGTTAGGTGCAGACTTAGGAGGTGTTTCCCCATAGGAAACAATGGGGCTGCGTTAGGAGCTGAACGCTGCTTTTTTGCAGGTGTTAGGTTTTTTTTCAGCTCAAACAGCCCCATTGTTTCCTATGGGAGAATCGTGCACGAGCACGTTTTTGATGCCGGCCGCGTCCGTAAGCAACTCTGGTATCGAGAGTTGCATTTGCGGTAAAAATGCTCTACGCTCCTTTTTTGGAGCCTAACGCAGCATTTGTTTGAACTCTCGATACCAGAGTTAAATTTATGGTGCGGCCAGAAAAAAACCCGCGGAGCGTTAACAGCCCTTTTACCGCCGAACTCTAAATCTAGGCCTTAGTGTTCAGTGTCCCTTTAATATTAAATATTAAAATATCTTTATTTAACAATGTCGCTGTTAATGAATTGTCTAGTCCATATGTTGATGTAATGAATGGGATGGAGCATCCAATTACAATCAAATATGTAATTGAAGGATATCATCAAGATTCTTTAATTATCCTTTGCTCTTAAAGGGACATGAAACTGCAAATGTGTAATTGTATTAATTTGCATGATTCAAATCCAGCCTGTGATTTTAAAAACCTTTCAAATATACTTTTCATTTTCTATTTTGCTTCATTGTCTTTGAATGATTTTTTTAAAGGAGCAACTATGCACTACTGTTATCTGAAGACATGTGTTGAACAAATGAAAATATGCAATTTTGTGCATCAAACAATCTACAGGTTACTCCCAGTAATGCATTGCTGATCCTGAGCCTACCTAGATATGATTTTCAACTAAGGATAACAATAGACTGAAGCAAGGTAAATAATAGAAACAAATTTTAAAGTTTTTAAAATCATATGTTGTGTCTAAATAATAAAAGTTAAATGTTAGTTTTCATGTCCCTTTAATGATAAGAAGAAAATATCAAAGCATATGAGGTGTATATTTCTCTAGTCTGCACATATGTAAAAATGTGTTGATGTTGTCTAAATGTAGTAAAAAAAATGTCAATCACTACCCGGAGCAGAATATAAAATGGGCATGACCCTAAGATTACATTAAAATGAAGATATCAAGAATCGAAGGAATATCTTCAAATACTCAAATTGAGATTTGTATTACAATGGAATCCCAACTCTGATTTGTGATTTTTATTTTAAAATAACAAGAAAAGTGAATTAGAGTATCCATATAAATATAGATCAATGTGAATGGATTATGTAATGTTATGTCCAAGTTTGTAAGACAAAGGTAAATTAAAATGAGACATACTATGCTGTAACGAACACAGTCTCGAGGTTCCAGCAACAACATCCATATCTGTAAAATATTCAATCAGGATTGGATATCATTAATACAATCAGATTTTTATATTCTAATTGACAAAGTAAAGTTATATTTGTATTCATGTGAGTTCATTTTTTCCTAAATTAATTTATAAATAAAGAGATCATGGCCCCTAGTTATCAAGCTGTCAACCTCAAATACGCTGGAATTCCGCAGCGTATTTGTGGCGAGGCTTATTCGCCTAAGTTATCAAGCCCGGCAAAAGTAGAGTATAGTGACGTAAGCTTCGATCCGCCGGACTCAGTCCGACACAGATCGATTCTTATGTCACTCCAGATGTTTCGCACACAAGTTCGGCACAATCTGACTACTTTTGTTAGTTATCAAAAAACTAGCAGGTACGCTTGGCACTTTTCCGGCCCAGCGTACCTGGTTTTCAAACTGCTGCGGATCCCATAGGAATCAATGGGAGTCTGACCATAGCGAAAGTTCATGTTCGCTGCTGCCTGACATACCATTGATTCCTATAGGAGCTGTCTGCACCTAACACCCTAACATGTACCCCGAGTCTAAACACCCCTAATCTGTCCCCCCTACACCACCGCAACTAAATAAATTTATTACCCCCTAAACCGCCGCTCCCGGAGCCCACCGCAAGCTATAATAAATATGTTAACCCCTAAACCGCTGCTCCCAGTAATCGCAGCAACTATAATATATGTATTAACCCCTAAACCGCCGCTCCCGGACCCCGCCGCCACATACATTAAACCTATTAACCCCTATCCTGCCCCCCTACACCGCCGCAACTATAATAAATTTATTAACCCCTATCCTGCCCACCCTACACCGTCACCACCTATAATAAATTTATTAACCCCTATCCTGCCCCCCCTACACTGCCAACACTGTAATAAAATTATTAACCCCTAAACCTAAGTCTAACACTAACCCTAACACCCCGTAACTTAAATATTAATTAAATAAATCTAAATAATATTTCTCTTATTAACTAAATTAATCCTATTTAAAACTAAATACTTACCTTTAAAATAAACCCTAACGGCTAGATTTAGAGTTGGGCGGTAGCCGTCAAAACCAGCGTTAGAGGCTCCTAACACTGGTTTTTACCGCCCTCTGGTATTTGGAGTCAGTCAGGAAAGGGTCTAATGCTCACTTTGCAGCCGCGACTTTTCCATACCGCGGATCCCCCTACGCCATTTGCGTATCCTATCTTTTCAATGGGATCTTTCTAACGCTGGTATTTAGAGTCGTGGCTGAAGTGAGCATTAGAAATCTAACAACAAAACTCCAGCCGCAGAAAAAAGTCAGTAGTTAAGAGCTTTCTGGGCTAACGCCGGTTTATAAAGCTCTTAACTACTGTGCTCTAAAGTACACTAACACCCATAAACTACCTATGTACCCCTAAACCGAGGTGCCGCCACTCTATTAAATTTTTTAACCCCTAATCTGCCAATCCGCCAGCTAAATTATCCCTTTGTACCCCTAATCTGCTGCCCCTAATACCGCCGACCCCTATATTATATTTATTAACCCCTAATCTGCCCCCCACAACGTCGCCGCTACCTGCCTACACTTATTAACCCCTAATCTGCCGAGTGGACCGCACCACTACTATAATAATGTTATTAACCCCTAATCCGCCTCACTCCCGCCTCAATAACCCTATAATAAATAGTATTAACCTCTAATCTGCCCTCCCTAACATCGCCGACACCTAACTGCAAACATTAACCCCTAATCTGCCGACCGGAGCTCACCGCTATTCTAATAAATTTTTTAACCCCTAAAGCTAAGTCTAACCCTAACACTAACACCCCCCTAAGTTAAATATAATTTAAATCTAACGAAATAAATGAACTCTTATTATATAAATTAATCCTATTTAAAGCTAAATACTTACCTGTAAAATAAACCCTAATATAGCTACAATATAAATTATAATTATATTGTAGCTATTTTAGGATTAATATTTATTTTACAGGCAACTTTGTATTTATTTTAACCAGGTACAATAGCTATTAAATAGTTAAGAACTATTTAATAGCTAAAATAGTTAAAATAATTACAAAATTACCTGTAAAATAAATCCTACCCTAATTTACAATTAAACCTAACACTACACTATCAATAAATTAATTAAATACAATATCTACAAATAAATACAATGAAATAAACTAACTAAAGTACAAAAAATAAAAAAGAACTAAGTTACAAAAAATAAAAAAATATTTACAAACATTAGAAAAATATTACAACATTTTTAAACTAATTACACCTACTCTAAGCCCCCTAATAAAATAACAAAGCCCCCCCAAAATAAAAAATGCCCTACCCTATTCTAAATTAAAAAAGTTCAAAGCTCTTTTACCTTACCAGCCCTGAAAAGGGCCCTTTGCGGGGCATGCCCCAAAGAATTCAGCTCTTTTGCCTGGAAAAAAACACATAAAATACCCCCCCAACATTACAACCCACCACCCACATACCCCTAATCTAACCCAAACCCCCCTTAAATAAACCTAACACTAAGCCCCTGAAGATCTCCCTACCTTGTCTTCACCTCACCGGGTCCCGATCTGTCCAGAAGAGCCTCCGATGTCTTGATCCAAGCCCAAGCGGGGGGCTGAAGAGTGACGTCCATCCTTGGGCTGAAGTCTGGATCCAAGCGGCGGCTGAAGAAATCCATCATCGGGCTGAAGTCGGAAGTCCATCATCGGGATGAAGTCTTCTATCAAGCAGCATCTTCAATCTTCTTTCTTCCGGAGCGGAGCGGAGCCATCTTCTTCCCAGCCGATGCGGATCCATCCTCTTCTAACGACGCCTACTCGCTGAATGACGGTTCCTTTAAATGACGTCATCCAAGATGGCGTCCCTCGAATTCCGATTGGCTGATAGGATTCTATCAGCCAATCGGAATTAAGGTAGGAATTTTCTGATTGGCTGATGGAATCAGCCAATCAGATTCAAGTTCAATCCGATTGGCTGATCCAATCAGCCAATCAGATTGAGCTCGCATTCTATTGGCTGTTCCGATCAGCCAATAGAATGCAAGCTCAATCTGATTGGCTGATTGGATCAGCCAATCGGATTGAACTTGAATCTGATTGGCTGATTCCATCAGCCAATCAGAATATTCCTACCTTAATTCCGATTGGCTGATAGAATCCTATCAGCCAATCGGAATTCGAGGGACGCCATCTTGGATGACGTCATTTAAAGGAACCGTCATTTGGCGAGTAGGCGTCGTTAGAAGAGGATGGATCCGCGTCGGCTGGGAAGAAGATGGCTCCGCTCTGGAAGAAAGAAGATTGAAGATGCTACTTGATAGAAGACTTCATCCCGATGATGGACTTCCGACTTCAGCGTGATGATGGATTTCTTCAGCCGCCGCTTAGATCCAGACTTCAGCCCGAGGATGGACGTCACTCTTCATCCCCCCGCTTGGGCTTGGATCAAGACATCGGAGGCTCTTCTGGACAGATCGGGACCCGGTGAGGTGAAGACAAGGTAGGGAGATCTTCAGGGGCTTAGTGTTAGGTTTATTTAAGGGGGGTTTGGGTTAGATTAGGGGTATGTGGGTGGTGGGTTGTAATGTTGGGGGGGGGGGTATTGTATGTGTTTTTTTCCAGGCAAAAGAGCTGAATTCTTTGGGGCATGCCCCGCAAAGGGTCCTTTTCAGGGCTGGTAAGGTAAAAGAGCTTTGAACTTTTTTAATTTAGAATAGGGTAGGGCATTTTTTTATTTTGGGGGGCTTTGTTATTTTATTAGGGGGCTTAGAGTAGGTGTAATTAGTTTAAAATTGTTGTAATATTTTTCTAATGTTTGTAAATATTTTTTTATCTTTTGTAACTTAGTTCTTTTTTATTTTTTGTACTTTAGTTAGTTTATTTCATTGTATTTATTTGTAGATATTGTATTTAATTAATTTATTGATAGTGTAGTGTTAGGTTTAATTGTAGATAATTGTAGGTATTGTATTTAATTAATTTATTGATAGTGTAGTGTTAGGTTTAATTGTAACTTAGGTTAGGATTTATTTTACAGGTAATTTTGTAATTATTTTAGCTAGGTAACTATTAAATAGTTATTAACTACTTAATAGCTATTGTACCTGGTTAAAATAAATACAAAGTTGCCTGTAAAATAAATATTAATCCTAAAATAGCTATAATATAATTATAATTTATATTGTAGCTATATTAGGGTTTATTTTACAGGTAAGTATTTAGCTTTAAATAGGATTAATTTATTTAATAAGAGTTAATTTATTTCTTTAGATAAAAATTATATTTAATTTAGGGGGGTGTTAGTGTTAGGGTTAGACTTAGCTTTAGGGGTTAATCCATTTATTCCAGTAGCGGCAAGATTCGGTCGGCAGATTAGGGGTTAATAACTGAAGTTAGGTGTTGGCGATGTTAGGGAGGGCAGATTAGGGGTTAATACTATTTATTATAGGGTTATTGAGGCGGGAGTGAGGCGGATTAGGGGTTAATAACTTTATTATAGTAGCAGTAAGGTGCGGTCGGCAGATTAGGGGTTAATTATTGTAGGTAGCTGGCGGCGACGTTGTGGGGGGCAGATTAGGGGTTAATAAATATAATATAGGGGTCGGCGGTGTTAGGGGCAGCAGATTAGGGGTACATAGGGATAATGTAGGTAGCGTCGGTTTACGGAGCGGCAGATTTGGGGTTAAAAAAAATATGCAGGTGTCAGCGATAGTGGGGGCGGCAGAATAGGGTTTAATAAGTGTAAGGTTAGGGGTGTTTAGACTCGGGGTACATGTTAGAGTGTTAGGTGCAGACGTAGGAAGTGTTTCCCCATAGAAAACAATGTGGCTGCGTTAGGAGCTGAACGCTGCTTTTTTGCAGGTGTTAGGTTTTTTTCAGCTCAAATGGCCCCATTGTTTTCTATGGGGGAATCGTGCACGAGCACGTTTTTGAAGCTGGCCGCGTCCGTAAGCATCGCTGGTATTGAGAGTTGCAGTGGCGTTAAATTATGCTCTACGCTCCCTTTTTGGAGCCCAACGCAGCCATTCTGTGAACTCTAAATACCAGCGCTATTTAAAAGGTGCGGGAGAAAAAAAGCATGCGTAGCTAACGCACCCCTTTGGCCGCAGAACTCTAAATCTAGCCGTAATTTATAGAAATAATATAAATAATAATTATATTGTAGCTATCTTAGGATTTATTTTTATTTTACAGGCAACTTTCAATTTATTTTAACTAGGTAAAATTACTATTTAATAGCTACCTAGTTAAAATAAAGAGAACTTAACCTGTAAAATAAAAACTAACCTAAGTTACAATTACACCTAACACTACACTATACTTTAATAAATTATTCCTATTTAAAACTAAATACTTACCTGTAAAATAAACCCTAAGATAGCTACAATGTAATTAATAATTACATTGTAGCTATTTTAGGATTTATATTTATTTTACAGGTAACTTTGTATTTATTTTAGCTATTTAGAATAGTTATTAAATAGTTATTAACTATTTAATAACTACCTAGCTAAAATAAATACAAAATTACCTGTAAAATAAATCCTAACCCAAGTTACAATTAAACCTAACACTACACTATCATTAAATTAATTTAAAAAATTACCTACAAATAACTACAATTAAATTCAATTAAATAAACTAATTAAAGTACAAAAAATAAAAAGTTATAAACATTTAAAAAATATTACAACAATTTTAAGCTACTTACACCTAATCTAAGCCCCCTAATAAAATAACAAAGCCCCCCAAAATAAAAAAAATTCCCTACCCTATTCTACATTAAAAAGTTACCAGCTCTATTACCTTACCAGCCTTTAAAAGGGCCTTTTGCGGGGCATGCCCCAAAGAAAACAGCTTTTTTGCCTGTAAAATAAAAATACAACCCCCAACATTAAAACCCACCACCCACATACCCCTAATCTAACCCAAACACCCCTTAAATAAACCTAACACTACCCCCCTGAAGATCATCCTACCTTGAGCCGTCTTCAGCCAGCCGACCACCGATGGAACCGAAGAGGAGATCCGGAGTGGCAGAAGTCATCATCCAAGGGGCGCTGAAGAAGTCTTCCATGCGATTGAAGTCATCATCCAGGCGGCGCTGAAGAAGTCTTCCATCCGATAGAAGTCTTCATCCATGCGGCGTCTTCAATCTTTATCCATCCGAAACGGAGCAGAGCCATCTTCAGACGAGCCGACGTGGAGCCATCCTCTTCTTCCCGACGACTAATGACGAATGACGGTACCTTTAAGTGACGTCATCCAAGATGGCGTCCTTTCAATTCCGATTGGCGGATTCTATCATTCAATCGGAATTAAGGTAGGAAAAATCGGATTGGCTGATTTAATCAGCCAATCAGATTGACGTTCAATCCGATTGGCTGATCCAATCAGCCAATCAGATTGAGCTCGCATTCTATTGGCTGTTCCGATCTGAACTTCAATCTGATTGACTGATTAAATCAGCCAATCAGATTTTTCCTACCTTAATTCCGATTGGCTGATAGAATCCTATCAGCCAATCGGAATTGAAGGGACGCCATTTGGATAACGTCACTTAAAGGTACCGTCATTCGTCGTTAGTCGTCGGGAAGAAGAGGTTGGCTCCGCGTTGGCTCATCTGAAGATGGCTCCGCTCCGGATGGATGAAGATTGAAGACGCCGCCTGGATGATGACTTCAATCGGATGGAAGACTTCTTCAGCGCCCCTTGGATGATGACTTCAATCGTATGGAAGACTTCTTCAGCGCCCCTTGGATGTTGACTTCTGCCGCTCCGGATCTCCTCTTCGGTTCCATCGGTGGTCGGCTGGCTGAAGACGGCTAAAAGGTAGGATGATCTTCAGGGGGGTAGGTTTATTTAAGGGGGGTTTGGGTTAGAGTAGGGGTATGTGGGTGGTGGGTTTTAATGTTGGGGGGGTTCTATTTTTATTTTACAGGCAAAAGAGCTGTTTTCTTTGGGGCATGCCCCGCAAAGGCCCTTTTAAGGGCTGGTAAGGTAATAGAGCTGGTAACTTTTTAATGTAGAATAGGGTAGGGAATTTTTTTATTTTGGGGGGCTTTGTTATTTTATTAGGGGGCTTAGATTAGGTGTAAGTAGCTTAAAATTGTTGTAATATTTTTGAAATGTTTGTAACTTATTTTTTTTATTTTTTGTAACTTAGCTTTTTTTATTTTTTGTACTTTAGTTTATTTAATTGTAGTTATTTGTAGCTAATTTATTTAATTAATTTAGGTTTAATTGTAATTTAGGTTAGGATTTATTTTACAGGTAATTTTGTATTTCTTTTAGCTAGGTAGTTATTAAATAGTTAATAACTATTTAATAACTATTCTAACTAGCTAAAATAAATACAGATTTACCTGTAAAATAAATATAAATCCTAAAATAGCTACAATGTAATTATTAATTACATTGTAGCTAGCTTAGGGTTTATTTTACAGGTAAGTATTTAGTTTTAAATAGGAATAATTTATTTAAGTATAGTGTAGTGTTAGGTGTAATTGTAACTTAGGTTAGTTTTTATTTTACGGGTAAATTTCTCTTTATTTTAACTAGGTAGCTATTAAATAGTTAATAACTATTTAATAGCTATTGTACCTAGTTAAAATAAATTGAAATTTGCCTGTAAAATAAAAATAAATCCTAAAATAGCTACAATAAAATTATTATTTATATTGTAGCTATATTAGGGTTTATTTTAAAGGTAAGTATTTAGTTTTAAATAGGAATAATTAATTTAATAAGAGTTAAATTTATTTAGATGTATTTAATTAATATTTAAGTTAGGGGAGTGTTAGGGTTAGAGTTAGACTTAGGTTTAGGGGTTAATAATTTTATTTTAGTGGCGGCGGTGTAGGGGGGGCAGATTAGGGGTTAATAAGTTTAACATAGGTTGCGGGCGTGGTCCGGGAGCGGCGGTTTAGGGGTTAAACAATTTATTTAGTTGCGGCAGGGTTCGGGATCGGCAGGATAGGGGTTAATAACTTTATTATAGGTGTCAACGGTGTTGGGGGGCAGGATAGGGGTTAATAGGTCTTATGTAGGTGGCGGCGGGGTCCGGGAGCTGCAGTTTAGGGGTTAATACATATATTATAGTTGCGGCGGGGACCGGGAGCGGCGGTTTAGGGGTTAACATATTTATTATAGTGGCGGTGGGCTCCGGGAGTGGCGGTTTAGTGGTTAATATATATGATGTAGGTGGCGGTGGGCTCCGGGAGCGGCGGTTTAGGGGGTAATACATTTATTTAGTTGCGGCGGTGTAAGGGGGGCAGATTAGGGGTGCTTAGACTCAGGGTACATGTTAGGGTGTTAGGTATAGACAGCTCCCATAGGAATCAATAGGATGTCTGGCAGCAGCGAACATGAACTTTCGCTATGGTCAGACTCCCATTGATTCCTATGGGATCCGCCACCTCCAGGGCGGCGGTTTGAAAACCAGGTACTCTGGGCCGGAAAAGTGCCCAGCGTACCTGCTAGTTTTTTGATAACTAGCAAAAGTAGTCAGATTGTGCCGAACTTGTGTGCGGAACATCTGGAGTGACGTAAGAATCAATCTCTGTCGGACTCGGTCCGGCGGATCGAAGCTTACATCACTATATTCTACTTTTGCTGGTGTCTAGGGCTTGATATCTAAGGTGAATCAGCCTCTCCACAAATACGCTGCGAAATTACAGCTTATTTGAGGTTGACGGCTTGATAACTAGAGGCCTATATGTCACACCAACATGATCCTTATGGCGAACATTATGCATTAACAATAAGAGCCTATACATCACATCAACATGATCCTTATGGTGAATATCTACTAATAACATTGATTACATATGTGAAACACAAATATGTGCATATTTCATTGGATGGTTTAATCATGTTTCCATCAAAAGGAACAATCTTTGGGAATTAATATGTGTAATAACTATTTTATATGTCACAATTTGCAAGCATTTTTGCAAGTTGCAAAAATACATTCAAGTGATCATTCTTTAACATCCTAAACATGGGTGCTAATATGAGAGCGATGTGTGATCACCACCTCTCTGAATATTTCACAAGCGTATGAGGCACTGGTCGCATGAATGGATGAACGCCTGTCTTTGTGAACCCTCTTCTTCGTGTGCTCAGAATGTGTGCTCTCATTTCGAAGCTGACAACGGACGATATTAATATTACAATTCAGGTACGGATATGCTATGTGATTATCAGCGTGATTGGTTATCGGTATACACACACCGTTTTGTTTTTCTTTATTTACCCCCTTCTCTTTTTCCACCAATGTTAAATCATTTGAATATACATGGATTTTCAAATGAATGATTGAAATGTTGCGTGTTATTAGGAAAGTTTGATTCATAAATCCCAACGTTATAATTTCAAGTATGGGTTGTTATTATATATGAATGCGATCGGAATACTAGTTTGCAATGTTTTCACCTTTCCTCTGACATGTTTACCTAGTCTAATATTGCTGTCTGGATAGGGCAGCAGTGAACACATACCCTCCCTATTCTATCCAATCAGTAACTCATGAAGATTCATATGACCTTATCACGTCACCAATACTCGCCCGGATTGGTTGGCTCTGGTTTTAATAAGGCAGCATAAAGACTGATCGGCGCCTTTGACAAAGCAGTTGGCAAAACGTGCGTCAGGCGTTCACACTGCTTCTTTTTGAGGACAATTTTGTTTAAAAAATAAGACTTAGTTAATTTTGGGTACCTAATATGTTGTTGGCCTTATCGGCCTTTTCTTAAATCAGTGGGTCTTAGTATATTGGGAAATCTTATATTTATAAGCAATGATATAGTGGAAATTCAATCTAGTTAAATCAGGTGTGAGACACAACGGTATATGTTAATGGATAACTTCAGGTTAAGAGATAAATATTATAGCTAAAGAGTGCACAAATATTGGACAGATATACTGGTGACAGTGACACGGTCCATCTGCGTATAGTTTTTTAAAAACTTTTCACTATAAACCACCAGTGACATATATAGGAGTCAAAACCGTTACCAACGTAATAGTGGTTACACCAAACAGTATAATCATAAACCAATACATCGTGCCAATTGTGTTATATACCATCTATAAATGATAGACTGGGTATTTTTGAATTATCGATTAACCTCTTATACCTTTGTCTGATATTACCGGTGGCACACATGACATCAGTGTTATAACTGTTACTAATTTTATAGTGGTCATTTACTAATAATACCCTGCTATAGTATTACATTACTAAACCCATGCCTTTTTTATAAACATCTGGGTAACTTAACCCACTTTACATACGTTATTTCTCTAACTCAGTAATATACACCACTGTTTTTGGATCAAATTATTTATTGTATATATCTGTCTATTTAAGACAATATCTCTTCTTTTCCTCAAGAGAAGCAATGTTTTACTAGCTGTATACTCCATTTCTGGGATTATACTTCCTTTTATTCGGGTTATTTAAATTATGACAGTTTATGTCATTTTAGGGATCAGTTGTAGCCTATCTGTTTAAGGTATACACCAATACATTTTGTGTCTAGTGTCCTAATTGAAACTCTACAATATGTAAACGTGGCACATATTATAGGATACACTGGCCTAGATTTGGAGTTTGGCGGTAGCCGTGAAAACCAGCGTTAGAGGCTCCTAACGCTGGTTTTAGGCTACCGCCGGTATTTGGAGTCACTCAAAATAGGGTCTAACGCTCACTTTCCAGCCGCGACTTTTCCATACCGCAGATCCCCTTACGTAAATTGCGTATCCTATCTTTTCAATGGGATTTTTATAACTCCGGTATTTAGAGTCGTTTCTGAAGTGAGCGTTAGACATCTAACGACAAAACTCCAGCCGCAGGAAAAAAGTCAGTAGTTAAGAGCTTTCTGGGCTAACGCCGGTTTATAAAGCTCTTAACTACTGCGCTCTAAAGTACACTAACACCCATAAACTACCTATGTACCCCTAAACCGAGGTCCCCCCACATCGCCGACACTCGAAAAAAATGTTTTAACCCCTAATCTGCCGACCGCCACCTACGTTATACTTATGTACCCCTAATCTGCTGCCCCTAACACCGCCGACCCCTATATTATATTTATTAACCCCTAATCTGCCCCCCTCAACGTCGCCTCCACCTGCCTACACTTATTAACCCCTAATCTGCCTACCGCAAAGCGCCGCCACCTACGTTATCCTTATGTACCCCTAATCTGCTGCCCCTAACACCGCCGACCCCTATATTATATTTATTAACCCCTAATCTGCCCCCCTCAACGTCGCCTCCACCTGCCTACACTTATTAACCCCTAATCTGCCGACCAGACCTGAGCGCTACTATAATAAAGTTATTAACCCCTAATCCGCCTCACTAACCCTATAATAAATAGTATTAACCCCTAATCTGCCCTCCCTAACATCGCCGACACCTAACTTCAATTATTAACCCCTAATCTGCCGACCGAATCTCGCCGCTATTCTAATAAATGGATTAACCCCTAAAGCTAAGTCTAACCCTAATACTAACACCCCCCTAAATTAAATATAATTTAAATCTAACGAAATTAATTAACTCTTATTAAATAAATTATTCCTATTTAAAGCTAAATACTTACCTGTAAAATAAATCCTAATATAGCTACAATATAAATTATAATTATATTATAGCTATTTTAGGATTAATATTTATTTTACAGGTAACTTTGTATTTATTTTTATTTTTTGTACTTTAGCTAGTTTATTTAATTGTATTTCTTTGTAGCAATTGTATTTAATTAACTTATTGATAGTGTAGTGTTAGGTTAATTGTAGATAATTGTAGGTAGTTTATTTAATTAATTTATTGATAGTCTAGTGTTAGGTTTAATTGTAACTTAGGTTAGGATTTCTTTTACAGGTAAATTTGTAATTATTTTAACTATTTTAGCTATTAAATAGTTCTTAACTATTTAATAGCTATTGTACATGGTTAAAATAAATACAAAGTTACCTGTAAAATAAATATTAATCCTAAAATAGCTATAATATAATTATAATTTATATTGTAGCTATATTAGGATTTATTTTACAGGTAAGTATTTAGCTTTAAATAGGAATAATTTATTTAATAAGAGTTAATTAATTTCGTTAGATTTAAATTATATTTAACTTAGGGGGGTGTTAGTATTAGGGTTAGACTTAGCTTTAGGGGTTAATCCATTTATTAGAATAGCGGCGAGATTCGGTCGGCAGATTAGGGGTTAATAATTGAAGTTAGGTGTCGGCAATGTTAGGGAGGGCAGATTAGGGGTTAATACTATTTATGATAGGGTTAGTGAGGCGGATTAGGGGTTAATAACTTTATTATAGTAGCGCTCAGGTCCGGTCGGCAGATTAGGGGTTAATAAGTGTAGGCAGGTGGAGGCGACGTTGTGGGGGGGCAGATTAGGGGTTAATAAATATAATATAGGGGTCGGCGATGTTAGGGCAGCAGATTAGGGGTACATA
Organism: Bombina bombina; assembly: GCF_027579735.1. NCBI lineage: Eukaryota > Metazoa > Chordata > Amphibia > Anura > Bombinatoridae > Bombina > Bombina bombina. The sequence goes on from NC_069509.1 coordinate 103,343,132, forward strand.
GGGATAATGTAAGTAGCGGCGGTTTATGGAGCGGCAGATTAGGGGTTAATAATAATATGCAGGGGTCAGCGATAGCGGGGGCGGCAGATTAGGGGTTAATAAGTGTAAGGTTAGGGGTGTTTAGACTCGGGGTACATGTTAGAGTGTTAAGTGCAGACGTAGGAAGGGTTACCGCATAGCAAACAATGGGGCTGCGTTAGGAGCTGAACGCGGCTTTTTTGCAGGTGTTTGTTTTTTTTTTCAGCTCAAAAAGCCCCATTGTTTCCTATGGGGGAATCGTGCACAAGCACGTTTTTGAGGCTGGCCGCGTCCGTAAGCAACTCTGGTATCGAGAGTTGAAGCTGCGTTAAAAATGCTCTACGCTCCTTTTTTGGAGCCTAACGCAGCCTTTATGTGGACTCTCAATACCAGAGTTATTTTTATGGTGCGGCCAGAAAAAAGCCGGCGTTAGTTTTTCTGGTCGTTAACGACAAAACTCCAAATCTAGGCCACTATGTGCCTATGTCAAACACATAGGCCTAGATTTAGAGTTTGGCGTTAGCCGTGAAAACCAGCGTTAGAGGCTCCTAACGCTGGTTTTAGGCTACCGCCGGTATTTGGAGTCACTCAAAATAGGGTCTAACGCTCACTTTCCAGCCGCGACTTTTCCATACCGCAGATCTCCTTACGTCAATTGCGTATCCTATCTTTTCAATGGGATTTCTCTAACTCCGGTATTTAGAGTCGTTTCTGAAGTGAGCGTTAGACATCTAACGACAAAACTCCAGCCGCAGGAAAAAAGTCAGTAGTTAAGAGCTTTCTGGGCTAACGCCGGTTTATAAAGCTCTTAACTACTGTGCTCTAAAGTACACTAACACCCATAAACTACCTATGTACCCCTAAACCGAGGTCCCCCCACATCGCCGACACTCGAAAAAAATTTTTTAACCCCTAATCTGCCGACCGCCACCTACGTTATTTTTACAGGGAGTGCAGAATTATTAGGCAAATCAGTATTTTGACCACATAATCCTCTTTATGCATGTTGTCTTACTCCAAGCTGTATAGGCTCGAAAGCCTACTACCAATTAAGCATATTAGGTGATGTGCGGTCTAATGACATCAACACCCTATATCAGGTGTGCATAATTATTAGGCAACTTCCTTTCCTTTGGCAAAATGGGTCAAAAGAAGGACTTGACAGGCTCAGAAAAGTCAAAAATAGTGAGATATCTTGCAGAGGGATGCAGCACTCTTAAAATTGCAAAGCTTCTGAAGCGTGATCATCGAACAATCAAGCGTTTCATTCAAAATAGTCAACAGGGTCGCAAGAAGCGCGTGGAAAAACCAAGGCGCAAAATAACTGCCCATGAACTGAGAAAAGTCAAGCGTGCAGCTGCCAAGATGCCACTTGCCACCAGTTTGGCCATATTTCAGAGCTGCAACATCACTGGAGTGCCCAAAAGCACAAGGTGTGCAATACTCAGAGACATGGCCAAGGTAAGAAAGGCTGAAAGACGACCACCACTGAACAAGACACACAAGCTGAAACGTCAAGACTGGGCCAAGAAATATCTCAAGACTGATTTTTCTAAGGTTTTATGGACTAATGAAATGAGAGTGAGTCTTGATGGGCCAGATGGATGGGCCCGTGGCTGGATTGGTAAAGGGCAGAGAGCTCCAGTCCGACTCAGACGCCAGCAAGGTGGAGGTGGAGTACTGGTTTGGGCTGGTATCATCAAAGATGAGCTTGTGGGGCCTTTTCGGGTTGAGGATGGAGTCAAGCTCAACTCCCAGTCCTACTGCCAGTTTCTGAAAGACACCTTCTTCAAGCAGTGGTACAGGAAGAAGTCTGCATCCTTCATGAAAAACATGATTTTCATGCAGGACAATGCTCCATCACACGCGTCCAAGTACTCCACAGCGTGGCTGGCAAGAAAGGGTATAAAAGAAGAAAATCTAATGACATGGCCTCCTTGTTCACCTGATCTGAACCCCATTGAGAACCTGTGGTCCATCATCAAATGTGAGATTTACAAGGAGGGAAAACAGTACACCTCTCTGAACAGTGTCTGGGAGGCTGTGGTTGCTGCTGCACGCAATGTTGATGGTGAACAGATCAAAACACTGACAGAATCCATGGATGGCAGGCTTTTGAGTGTCCTTGCAAAGAAAGGTGGCTATATTGGTCACTGATTTGTTTTTGTTTTGTTTTTGAATGTCAGAAATGTATATTTGTGAATGTTGAGATGTTATATTGGTTTCACTGGTAAAAATAAATAATTGAAATGGGTATATATTTGTTTTTTGTTAAGTTGCCTAATAATTATGCACAGTAATAGTCACCTGCACACACAGATATCCCCCTAAAATAGCTAAAACTAAAAACAAACTAAAAACTACTTCAAAAAATATTCAGCTTTGATATTAATGAGTTTTTTGGGTTCATTGAGAACATGGTTGTTGTTCAATAATAAAATTAATCCTCAAAAATACAACTTGCCTAATAATTCTGCACTCCCTGTATGTACCCCTAATCTGCTGCCCGTAACACCGCCGACCCCTATATTATATTTATTAACCCCTAATCTGCCCCCCACAACGTCGCCTCCACCTGCCTACACTTCTTAACCCCTAATCTGCCGACCGGACCTGAGCGCTACTATAATAAAGTTATTAACCCCTAATCCACCTCACTAACCCTATCATAAATAGTATTAACCCCTTATCTGCCCTCCCTAACATCGCCGACACCTAACTTCAATTATTAACCCCTAATCTGCCGACCGAATCTCGCCGCTATTCTAATAAATGTATTAACCCCTAAAGCTAAGTCTAACCCTAATACTAACACCCCCCTAAATTAAATATAATTTAAATTTAACGAAATTAATTATCTCTTATTAAATAAATTATTCCTATTTAAAGCTAAATACTTACATGTAAAATAAATCCTAATATAGCTACAATATAAATTATAATTATATTATAGCTATTTTAGGATTTATATTTATTTTACAGGTAACTTTGTATTTATTTTAACCAGGTACAATAGCTATTAAATAGTTAAGAACTATTTAATAGCTAAAATAGTTAAAATAATTACAAATTTACCTGTAAAATAAATCCTAGCCTAAGTTACAAATAAACCTAACACTAGACTATCAATAAATTAATTAAATAAACTACCTACAATTACCTACAATTAACCTAACACTACACTATCAATAAATTAATTAAATACAATTGCTACAAAGAAATACAATTAAATAAACTAGCTAAAGTACAAAAAATAAAAAAGAACTAAGTTACAAAAAATAAAAAAATATTTACAAACATAAGAAAAATATTACAACAATTTTAAACTAATTACACCTACTCTAAGCCCCCTAATAAAATATCAAAGCCCCCCAAAATAAAAAAATGCCCTACCCTATTCTAAATTACTAAAGTTCAAAGCTCTTTTACCTTACCAGCCCTGAACAGGGCCCTTTGCGGGGCATGCCCCAAGAAATTCAGCTCTTTTGCCTGTAAAAAAAAACATACAATACCCTCCCCAACATTACAACCCACCACCCACATACCCCTAATCTAACCCAAACCCCCCTTAAATAAACCTAACACTAAGCCCCTGAAGATCATCCTACCTTGTCTTCACCATACCAGGTTCACCGATCGGTCCAGAAGAGCTCCTCCGATGTCCTGATCCAAGCCCAAGCGGGGGGCTGAAGAGGTCCATGATCCGGCTGAAGTCTTCATCCAAGCGGGCCAGAAGAGGTCTTCCATCCGATTGAAGTCTTCATCCAAGCGGCATCCATCCGGAGCGAAGCGGCAGCATCCTGAAGACCTCCACCGCGGAACATCCATCCTGGCCGACGACTGAACGACGAATGACGGTTCCTTTAAATGACGTCATCCAAGATGGCGTCCCTCGAATTCCGATTGGCTGATAGGATTCTATCAGCCAATCGGAATTAAGGTAGGAATATTCTGATTGGCTGATGGAATCAGCCAATCAGAATCAAGTTCAATCCGATTGGCTGATCCGATCAGCCAATCAGATTGAGCTCGCACCGATCAGCCAATAGAATGCAAGCTCAATCTGATTGGCTGATTGGATCAGCCAATCGGATTGAACTTGATTCTGATTGGCTGATTCCATCAGCCAATCAGAATATTCCTACCTTAATTCCGATTGGCTGATAGAATCCTATCAGCCAATCGGAATTCGAGGGACGCCATCTTGGATGACGTCATTTAAAGGAACCGTCATTCGTCGTTCAGTCGTCGGCCAGGATGGATGTTCCGTGGTGGAGGTCTTCAGGATGCTGCCGCTTCGCTCCGGATGGATGCCGCTTGGATGAAGACTTCAATCGGATGGAAGACCTCTTCTGGCCCGCTTGGATGAAGACTTCAGCCGGATCATGGACCTCTTCAGCCCCCCGCTTGGGCTTGGATCAGGACATCGGAGGAGCTCTTCTGGACCGATCGGTGAACCTGGTATGGTGAAGACAAGGTAGGATGATCTTCAGGGGCTTAGTGTTAGGTTTATTTAAGGGGGGTTTGGGTTAGATTAGGGGTATGTGGGTGGTGGGTTGTAATGTTGGGGGGGTATTGTATGTTTTTTTACAGGCAAAAGAGCTGAATTTCTTGGGGCATGCCCCGCAAAGGGCCCTGTTCAGGGCTGGTAAGGTAAAAGAGCTTTGAACTTTAGTAATTTAGAATAGGGTAGGGCATTTTTTTTTATTTTGGGGGTCTTTGTTATTTTATTAGGGGGCTTAGAGTAGGTGTAATTAGTTTAAAATTGTTGTAATATTTTTCTTATGTTTGTAAATATTTTTTATTTTTTGTAACTTAGTTCTTTTTTATTTTTTGTACTTTAGCTAGTTTATTTAATTGTATTTCTTTGTAGCAATTGTATTTAATTAATTTATTGATAGTGTAGTGTTTAGCTTTAAATAGGAATAATTTATTTAATAAGAGATAATTAATTTCGTTAAATTTAAATTATATTTAACTTAGGGGGGTGTTAGTATTAGGGTTAGACTTAGCTTTAGGGGTTAATACATTTATTAGAATAGCGGCGAGATTCGGTCGGCAGATTAGGGGTTAATGTTTGAAGTTAGGTGTCGGCGATGTTAGGGAGGGCAGATTAGGGGTTAATACTATTTATGATAGGGTTAGTGAGGCGGATTAGGGGTTAATAACTTTATTATAGTAGCGCTCAGGTCCGGTCGGCAGATTAGGGGTTAATAAGTGTAGGCAGGTGGAGGCGACGTTGTGGGGGGCAGATTAGGGGTTAATAAATATAATATAGGGGTCGGCGATGTTAGGGAAGCAGATTAAGGTTACATAGGGATAACGTAGGTAGCAGCGGTTTACGGAGCGGCAGATTAGGGGTTAATAATAATATGCAGGGGTCAGCGATAGCGGGGGCGGCAGATTAGGGGTTAATAAGTGTAAGGTTAGGGGTGTTTAGACTCGGGGTACATGTTAGAGTGTTAGGTGCAGACGTAGGAAGGGTTACCGCATTGCAAACAATGGGGCTGCGTTAGGAGCTGAACGCGGCTTTTTTGCAGGTGTTTGGGTTTTTTTCAGCTCAAACAGCCCCATTGTTTCCTATGGGAGAATCGTGCACAAGCACGTTTTTGAGGCTGGCCGCGTCCGTAAGCAACTCTGGTATCGAGAGTTGAAGCTGCGTTAAAAATGCTCTACGCTCCTTTTTTGGAGCCTAACGCAGCCTTTATGTGGACTCTCGATACCAGAGTTATTTTTATGGTGCGGCCAGAAAAATGCCGGCGTTAGTTTTTCGGGTCGTTACCGACAAAACTCCAAATCTAGGCCTTACACTGTTCATATGATGGTACACAAACAGGATTAATTCCTCACTGCTATGTATGATCGCTCACTTAAATACCTACCTACAACTAGTGATACCCTATTTTTAATATATCTATACTTTCTTTTTATTTTTTAATTAATAAATAATAAAAGTTACATTTTAAGCAATACTGGTCCTAGTGTTTGCCTAGAATATATTTATTTATTTAGGCTCTCAATGCCAGTTTGCCACATGATACCTCTTTTTCTATCTTTTTTCTAAAAATTTTATCATCATATTAGCAACCTGCCTGTCTAGTTAGCAAATCTTCATTGTGTTGTAGTTTACAACATTGTTATTGTGTGCTGATTTAAAAGATAAATGTGTGCTTTGTTGTTGTGTGATGTGTGTTATGTACATCTATGTATGTATTGCAATTCTCTCCCACATATGCTGACTTATATAAAGCAGTATAGCATTGTTGTTCCTTCCAAAAAAGTGACAGCTCTAATCTGTTCTAATGATCTGTTCTTATTGTACATAATTCCTATTGTATGTAATTCTTATTGTACGTAATTCCTAATGGTATATTATGAGTGACTCGTGATGTTAAAGGGACACTAAATGGATGTTTCGTGATTCCGAGAGAGAATCCAATGTTAAGCAACCTTTCAATGTAGTTGTATGATGTAAATGTGTTCATTGTTTCTATGTTGTTTTTTTGCCTGAATATCAATGCACATGTATGAGTCAATGGCAAAAGTCATGTATGTGCATCCATCAATGATCATGTGTTAAGCCTATGTAGATATGCTGTACATCCAAGCATATGAGTTGAATAAATGAAATGCTATAATAGAGGTAAATGAGACGTGTTTACAATGGATACTGTTTGTGAATAATGAAATGTAAAAATTAATTTTCTGTCTGTTTAAATATGATATAATTTTTAAAACTGATTTCGTATTGGTGATGGTGATTTTTAGTTGACGTAATGTAATTTTCTATAACAATTTGATGTTGTAGTTATGTTCACACAAGTAAAAGCCATAACTCCATAGGGAAATAGTAAATTCTTGATCTATTTGTCATAGCGGGACTAACGCAAGAAAGAATGAGTTATTGCCACAATTGTAACGCTGGTATTATGAGTTTTCAAGTCTAGGCATTTTGCGTGTTTTAGGTAAATCTGCCTGTCGCGTGCACGAGCACGTCTTCCCCATAGAAGTCAAAGGACGAGAAAAATTTGAAGAGAAATAAAATCCAAAACAAAAATCTGTTTTGAGTAGGTAATGTGCTGTATATTGTTTGTATCTATCGATTAGTGTATGTATGTGATAATATTTGTAGTTAGATGTAGCTAGATGAGTGTATGTTCCTGTCTGTCTACAGGGAGTGCAGAATTATTAGGCAAATGAGTATTTTGACCACATCATCCTCTTTATGCATGTTGTCTTACTCCAAGCTGTATAGGCTCTAAAGCCTACTACCAATTAAGCATATTAGGTGAAGTGCATCTCTGTAATGAGAAGGGGTGTGGTCTAATGACATCAACACCCTATATCAGGTGTGCATAATTATTAGGCAACTTCCTTTCCTTTGGCAAAATGGGTCAAAAGAAGGACTTGATAGGCTCAGAAAAGTCAAAGATAGTGAGATATCTTGCAGAGGGATGCAGCACTCTTAAAATTGCAAAGCTTCTGAAGCGTGATCATCGAACAATCAAGCGTTTCATTCAAAATAGTCAACAGGGTCACAAGAAGCGTGTGGAAAAACCAAGGCGCAAAATAACTGCCCATGAGCTGAGAAAAGTCAAGCGTGCAGCTGCCAAGATGCCACTTGCCACCAGTTTGGCCATATTTCAGAGCTGCAACATCACTGGAGTGCCCAAAAGCACAAGGTGTGCAATACTCAGAGACATGGCCAAGGTAAGAAAGGCTGAAAGACGACCACCACTGAACAAGACACACAAGCTGAAACGTCAAGACTGGGCCAAGATATATCTCAAGACTGATTTTTCTAAGGTTTTATGGACTGATGAAATGAGAGTGAGTCTTGATGGGCCAGATGGATGGGCCTGTGGCTGGATTGGTAAAGGACAGAGAGCTCCAGTCCGACTCAGACGCCAGCAAGGTGGAGGTGGAGTACTGGTTTGGGTTGGTATCATCAAAGATGAGCTTGTGGGGCCTTTTCGGGTTGAGGATGGAGTCAAGCTCAACTCCCAGTCCTACTGCCAGTTTCTGGAAGACACCTTCTTCAAGCAGTGGTACAGGAAGAAGTCTGCATCCTTCAAGAAAAACATGATTTTCATGCAGGACAATGTTCCATCACATGCGTCCAAGTACTCCACAGCGTGGCTGGCAAGAAAGGGTATAAAAGAAGAAAATCTAATGACATGGCCTCCTTGTTCACCTGATCTGAACCCCATTGAGAACCTGTGGTCCATCATCAAATGTGAGATTTACAAGGAGGGAAAACAGTACACCTCTCTGAACAGTGTCTGGGAGGCTGTGGTTGCTGCTGCACGCAATGTTGATGGTGAACAGATCAAAACACTGACAGAATCCATGGATGGCAGGCTTTTGAGTGTCCTTGCAAAGAAAGGTGGCTATATTGGTCACTGATTTGTTTTTGTTTTGTTTTTGAATGTCAGAAATGTATATTTGTGAATGTTGAGATGTTATATTGGTTTCACTGTTAAAAATAAATAATTGAAATGGGTATATATTTGTTTTTTGTTAAGTTGCCTAATAATTATGCACAGTAATAGTCACCTGCACACACAGATATCCCCCTAAAATAGCTATAACTAAAAATAAACTAAAAACTACTTCCAAAACTATTCAGCTTTGATATTAATGAGTTTTTTGGGTTCATTGAGAACATGGTTGTTGTTCAATAATAAAATTAATCCTCAAAAATACAACTTGCCTAATAATTCTGCACTCCCTGTATGTAAGTCAATGTATAATGGATTTGTGTGCCATTTTTTTCAAACACCCGAGATCTCGTAACTTTGATCCGTGCTATTTTGACATGAAAATTTTTAATATGCAAAAAAATATTGTGGCTTGTTTGTATGAGTGTAAGTGTACTTTGTGTAATTTTTTTAAGTGATTCGTGGATGTTTTTGTTAGTGGTATATGATTAACTACTGGGTCTGGGTTTACGTTATGGATTTGAGCGTAGATGGTTATTTTTGTTGTGTTACGGAAACTCGTAATACCAGCGGTAGGGAAAAAACATAATTTATGTAAGAACTTACCTGATAAATTCATTTCTTTCATATTAGCCAGAGTCTATGAGCTAGTGACGTATGGGATATACATTCCTACCAGGAGGGGCAAAGTTTCCCAAACCTCAAAATGCCTATAAATACACCCCTCACCACACCCACAAATCAGTTTAACGCATAGCCAAGAAGTGGGCTGATAAGACAAAAGTGCGAAAGCATAAAAAATAAGGAATTGGAATAATTGTGCTTTATACAAAAAAATCATAACCACCACAAAAAGGGTGGGCCTCATGGACTCTTGCTAATATGAAAGAAATTAATTTATCAGGTAAGTTCTTACATAAATTATGTTTTCTTTTATGTAATTAGCAAAAGTCCATGAGCTAGTGACGTATGGGATAATGAATACCCAAGATGAGGATCTTCCACGCAAGAGTCACTAGAGAGGGAAGGATAAAATAAAGACAGCCAATTCCGCTGAAAATAATACACACCCAAAATAAAGTTTAAATCTTATAATGAAAAAAACAGAAATTATAAGCAGAAGAATCAAACTGAAACAGCTGCCTGAAGAACTTTTCTACCAAAAACTGCTTCAGAAGAAGAAAACACATAAAAATGGTAGAATTTAGTAAAAGTATGCAAAGAGGACCAAGTTGCTGCTTTGCAAATCTGATCAACCGAAGCTTCATTCCTAAACGCCCAGGAAGTAGAAACTGACCTAGTAGAATGAGCTGTAATCCTTTGAGGCGGAGTTTTACTCGACTCGACATAAGCATGATGAATTAAAGATTTCAACCAAGACGCCAAAGAAATGGCAGAGGCCTTCTGACCTTTCCTAGAACCGGAAAAGATAACAAATAGACTAGAAGTCTTTCGGAAATTCTTAGTAGCTTCAACATAATATTTCAAAGCTCTAACTACATCCAAAGAATGCAATGATCTCTCCTTAGAATTCTTAGGATTAGGACACAATGAAGGAACCACAATTTCTCTACTAATGTTGTTAGAATTCACAACCTTAGGTAAAATTTAAAAGAAGTTCGCAACACCGCCTTATCCTGATGAAAAATCAGAAAAGGAGACTCACAAGAAAGAGCAGATAATTCAGAAACTCTTCTAGCAGAAGAGATGGCCAAAAGAAACAAAACTTTCCAAGAAAGTAATTTAATGTCCAGTGAATGCATAGGTTCAAACGGAGGAGCTTGAAGAGCCCCCAGAACCAAATTCAAACTCCAAGGAGGAGAAATTGACTTAATAACAGGTTTTATACGAACCAAAGCTTGTACAAAACAATGAATTTCAGGAAGATTAGCAATCTTTCTGTGAAAAAGAACAGAAAGAGCAGAGATTTGTCCTTTCAAGGAACTTGCAGACAAACCTTTATCCAAACCATCCTGAAGAAACTGTAAAATTCTCGGAATTCTAAAAGAATGCCAGGAAAAATGATGAGAAAGACACCAAGAAATGTAAATCTTCCAGACTCGATAATATATCTTCCTAGATACAGATTTACGAGCCTGTAACATAGTATTAATCACAGAGTCAGAGAAACCTCTTTGACTGAGAATCAAGCGTTCAATCTCCATACCTTCAAATTTAAGGATTTGAGATCCTGATGGAAAACAGGACCTTGCGACAGAAGGTCTGGTCTTAACGGAAGAGTCCACGGTTGGCAAGTGGCCATCCGGACAAGATCCGCATACCAAAACCTGTGAGGCCATGCTGGAGCCACCAGCAGAACAAACGAGCATTCCTTCAGAATCTTGGAAATTACTCTTGGAAGAAGAACTAGAGGCGGAAAGATATAGGCAGGATGATACTTCCAAGGAAGTGACAATGCATCCACTGCTTCCGCCTGAGGATCCCTGGATCTGGATAGATACCTGGGAAGCTTCTTGTTTAGATGAGAAGCCATCAGATCTATTTCTGGAAGTCCCCACATTTGAACAATCTGAAGAAATACCTCTGGGTGAAGAGACCATTCGCCCGGATGTAATGTTTGGCGACTGAGATAATCCGCTTCCCAATTGTCTATACCTGGGATATGAACCGCAGAAATTAGACAGGAGCTGGATTCCGCCCATACCAGTATTCAAGATACTTCTTTCATAGCCAGAGGACTGTGAGTCCCTCCTTGATGATTGATATATGCCACAGTTGTGACATTGTCCGTCTGAAAACAAATGAACGACTCTCTCTTTAGAAGAGGCCATGACTGAAGAGCTCTGAAAATTGCACGGAGTTCCAAAATATTGATTGGTAATCTCACCTCCTGAGATTCCCAAACCCCTTGTGCTGTCAGAGACCCCCAAACAGCTCCCCAACCTGTCAGACTTGCATCTGTTGAAATCACAGTCCAGGTTGGAAGAACAAAAGAAGCCCCCTGAACTAAACGATGGTGATCTGTCCACCACGTCAGAGAGTGTCGTACAATCGGTTTTAAAGATATCAATTGAGATATCTTTGTATAATCCCTGCACCACTGGTTCAGCATACAAAGCTGAAGAGGTCGCATGTGAAAACGAGCAAAGGGGATCGCGTCCGATGCAGCAGTCATAAGACCTAGAATTTCCATGCATAAGGCTACCGAAGGGAATGATTGAGACTGAAGGTTTCGACAAGCTGAAACCAATTTTAGACGTCTCTTGTCTGTCAGAGACAGAGTCATGGACACTGAATTTATCTGGAAACCTAAAAAGGTTACCCTTGTCTGAGGAATCAATTAACTTTTCGGTAAATTGATCCTCCAACCATGATCTCGAAGAAACAATACGAGATTCTGCTAAATGAAAAGACTGAGCAAGTACCAAGATATCGTCCAAATAAGGAAATACCACAATACCCTGTTCTCTGATTACAGACAGAAGGGCACCGAAAACCTTTGTAAAAATCCTTGGAGCTGTTGCTAGGCCAAATGGCAGAGCCACAAACTGGTAATGCTTGTCTAGGAAAGAGAATCTCAGAAACTGATAGTGATCTGGATGAATCGGAATATGCAAAAATGCATCCTGTAAATCTATTGTGGACATATAATGCCCTTGCTGAACAAAAGGCAGAATAGTCCTTATAGTTACCATTTTGAATGTTGGTATCCTTACATAATGATTCAATATTTTTAAATCCAGAACTGGTCTGAAGGAATTCTCCTTTTTTGGTACAATGAAGAGATTTGAGTAAAACCCCAGCCCCTGTTCCAGAACTGGAACTGGCATAATTACTCCAGCCAACTCTAGATCTGAAACACATTTCAGAAATGCTTGAGCCTTCACTGGATTTACTGGGACACGGGAAAGAAAAAATCTTCTTGCAGGAGGCCTTATCTTGAAGCCTATTCTGTACCCTTCTGAAACAATGTTCTGAATCCAAAGATTGTGAATTGAATTGATCCAAATTTCTTTGAAAAATCGTAATCTGCCCCCTACCAGCTGGACTGGAATGAGGGCCGCACCTTCATGTGGACTTGGGAGCTGGCTTTGGCTTTCTAAAAGGTTTGGATTTATTCCAGACTGGAGATGGTTTCCAAACTGATACCGCTCCTGTAGGGGAAGGATCAGGCTTTTGTTCCTTATTGTGACGAAAGGAACGAAAACGATTATTAGACCTAAATTTACCTTTAGATTTTTTATCCTGTGGTAAAAAAGTTCCTTTCCCTCCAGTAACAGTTGAAATAATAGAATCCAACTGTGAACCAAATAATTTATTACCCTGGAAAGAAAGGGAAAGCAAAGTTGACTTAGAAGACATATCAGCATTCCAAGTTTTAAGCCATAAAGCTCTTCTAGCTAAAATAGCTAGAGACATATACCTGACATCAACCCTAATGATATCAAAGATGGCATCACAAATAAAATTATTAGCATGTTGAAGAAGATTAACAATGCTATGAGAATTATGATCTGTTACTTGTTGCGCTAAAGCTTCTAACCAAAAAGTTGAAGCTGCAGCAACATCCGCTAAAGATATAGCAGGTCTAAGAAGATTACCTGAACATAAGTAAGCTTTTCTTAGAAAGGATTCAATTTTACTATCTAAAGGATCTTTAAAGGAAGTACTATTTGCCGTAGGAATAGTAGTACGCTTAGCAAGAGTAGAGATAGCCCCATCAACCTTAGGGATTTTGTCCCAAAACTCTAATCTGTCAGATGGCACAGGATATAATTGCTTAAAACGTTTAGAAGGAGTAAATGAATTACCCAAATTATTCCATTCCCTGGAGATTACTTCAGAAATAGCATCAGGGACAGGAAAAACTTCTGGAATAACTACAGGAGATTTAAAAACCTTATTTAAATGTTTAGATTTAGTATCAAGAGGACCAGAATCCTCTATTTCTAATGCAATTAAGACTTCTTTAAGTAAAGAACGAATAAATTCCATTTTGAACAAATATGAAGATTTATCAGCATCAACCTCTGAAACAGAATCCTCTGAACCAGAGGAGTCATTATCAGAATCAGAATGATGATGTTCATTTAAAAATTCATCTGAAAAATGAGAAGTTTTAAAAGACCTTTTACGTTTACTAGAAGGAGGAATAACAGACATAGCCTTCTTAATGGATTTAGAAACAAAATCTCTTATGTTAACAGGAACACTCTGAGTATTAGATGTTGATGGAACAACAACAGGTAATGTAACATTACTAAAGGAAATATTATCTGCATTAACAAGTTTGTCATGACATTCATTACAAACAACAGCTGGAGGAACAGATACCACAAGTTTACAGCAAATACACTTAACTTTGGTAGATCCAGCATCAGGCAGCGATTTTCCAGAAGTATCTTCTGATTCAGGGTCAATCTGGGACATCTTGCAATATGTAATAGAAAAAACAACATATAAAGCAAAATTGATCAAATTCCTTAAATGACAGTTTCAGGAATGGGAAAAAATGCCAGTGAACAAGCTTCTAGCAACCAGAAGCAATAAACAATGAGACAATAATGACGCCCATATTTTTTAGCCAAAAATGACGCCACATCCGGTAATGCCGACACTTTTGGGGCAAAAAACGTCAAAAATGACGCAACTTCCGGTGACAAGTATGACGCTGGAAATAACAAAGAAAATTTTTTTGCGCCAAAAAAGTCTGCGCCAAGAATGACGCAATAAAATTAAGCATTTTCAGCCCCCGCGAGCCTAACAGCCCACAGGGAAAAAAGTCAAATTTTAAGGTAAGAAAAAAATTGATTATTCAAATGCATTATCCCAAATAATGAAACTGACTGTCTGAAATAAGGAATATTGAACATCCTGAATCAAGGCAAATAAATGTTTAAACACAAATATTTAGAACTTTATATAAAAGTGCCCAACCATAGCTTAGAGTGTCACAAAAATAAGACTTACTTACCCCAGGACACTCATCTACATGTAGTAGAAAGCCAAACCAGTACTGAAATGAGAATCAGTAGAGGTAATGGTATATATAAGAGTATATCGTCGATCTGAAAAGGGAGGTAAGAGATGAATCTCTACGACCGATAACAGAGAACCTATGAAATAGACCCCGTAGAAGGAGATCATTGAATTCAAATAGGCAATATTCTCTTCACATCCCTCTGACATTCCCTGCACGCTGAGAGGAAAACCAGGCTCCAACCTGCTGCGGAGCGCATATCAACGTAGAATCTAGCACAAACTTACTTCACCACCTCCACGGGAGGCAAAGTTTGTAAAACTGATTTGTGGGTGTGGTGAGGGGTGTATTTATAGGCATTTTGAGGTTTGGGAAACTTTGCCCCTCCTGGTAGGAATGTATATCCCATACGTCACTAGCTCATGGACTCTTGCTAATTACATGAAAGAAAAGCAGCGCTATGAGGCCTTTTTACTCATAACGCAAGACTCGTAATATAGCCGAAAGAGAAGTAGTCTTCAGGACATATTCTCATTTTTCAAATATAGCAATTTATTTAACATAGTCCACTTTAGTCACGGTTCATTTGAGAGTTAACCCTATTTGAACGTGTTCTAAACAGGAGATACCTCAATGGCACATCTCGATCTCCTATCAGTTACTTAGTGATAACATCTTTAATCAAATAGCACTCTTTACTACCAAACAGGAGCAGGAACTGGGGACTACTTTTGCAGAGGAAGACTGAAAGACAATTTTCACCACTACTAAAGGTTAGTCAATAGTTGAAATAAATTATAAAATCCTGTCTAGGTAGAACCTCTCCCCAAACAGAATAAATTAAATGTTCCCCTCTGCCTCTAATTATTTGTTGGACATATTGTGGGGGTGTTAGTACCCTTTCTCACATATGATGGAATTGTCCCATACTTCATTCACTTTGAGAACAAATTTCACATACTATCATTGAAAAACTGGAGACTTCTATTTAATTGAACCCCTCTATAATACTCTTAAATAAGGTCGCCACCCTTTATTGCAAATGTAGAAAACAAAACGATTAATCCCCAGATATTGGAAGAATGTGCTGAGAAGCTAATTGGAATTTACTAGCTAGGATACATGCAGTGGTGTTGCCATGTTCCCCCTCAACGGTAATTTCCCATCACCACTTTGCCCAGGCACTGCAAGAACTCAAGACACCCCGGCCCGCAGTTCATTTCAACAAAGGTACCCAAGAGAACAAAGTAATTTTAATAATAAAAGTAAACTTAAAAATGAAATGATCTGTCTGAATCACGAAAGTAATATTATTTCCTATCCCTTTAAGCAATCAGTATGGCTAAATTATACTACTGGTATTTTAAGTGCTTGTATTGATGTGGATTGGAGTGGGCGGGGCTATGCAATCCTTAAATGGACGTGGCTATGCTCCAAAGTGTCTCTAGAATTTGGTTTCAAATGTTGGCAGCTATGGTCATGCAGATCTATTCCCTCTTCTGATCTGTATACTGGGTAACCTTTGCATTTCAGACGTGGCAGGAGATTGTGGCATCAGTGATCAGACCCATGGGCATATGGAACATCAAGAGGGTGCGTATGCCCTAAGTAGCCCTCGCACAATACATAGACAAACTTGTTACAGCTTTGATAACGGCAATCAGTTCTTTCAAATGGGACCTGTGTCTGTCACGCTGACAGCTGATGTCATTGCAATGACAAATACCTCCCTGCATTAGTTCTATTTCAGGGGTTCTAGCGTTTTTGAGGTCTTTATCACCCCCCTCACTATAGAAGTATATAATAAGACCCCTTATTTGAAAGAGTGGGGTCCTATCATGTATTTGTAAATATCAAGTGATTGCCTTTATAATAACATTGTAGTTTTGTTAAGGCTTTTAGATCCATCTTTGCCTAAGAAAAAATAAAAATAAATGGAAAATTTTATAACATTCTATATAGGATAATTTTTTTGTATAAATATTTTATGTTTTTAATATTTTGGACATTTTGGAGCTAATTGCCGATATGAGTTAAACCATCCCTCTGGGAAATCAGAATTTTGTGTAGTTTGAAATATATTTAATATTTCTGTGGATAGATATTTTATATTTACTCATTGGGCTCAATTTATCATTGAGTGAGCGGGCATGATCCGATATAGCAGATCATGACCGCTGCACATTGATAAATGCCGACAGCATACGCTCTCGGCATTTATCATTGCACCAGCAGTTCTTGTGAACTGCTGGTGCAATACCGCCCCCTGCAGATTTGCGGCCAACCAGCCACTAGCAGGGGGTGTCAATCAACCCGATCGTATTCAATCGGGCTGATTGCTGTCCGCCACTTCAGAGGTGGCGGACAAGTTAAGGAGCAGTGGACTGCTGCTTCTAGTGGGTCGGAAGCAGCATTCGCTGCTTCATAAATCGACCCCATTGTATAAAATGCTAGATGGTAAATAGTGCCAAAAATAATGCATTTTATTGTCTGATTTTCCTTTATTGCATTTAGTAAGGGGGCGTTTATCTATACTGTGATATTCCTGCAAACTAAAGTTATTTTATAAACATGCTTGTTCTGCTCAAAACAGCAAGGAATAAGGTGTGAGGGTACCTAAAATAGTGTAAATGTGTAATTACAATGAGGCCAAACAGCAGAAAACACCTCCAGCACAGAAGTGTGAAAATGGCTCAGCAGTGAAGGGGTTAACCGGCCGAGCAGGGAAGAGGTTAAAAGAACATAAAGTTTAATTTGAAAAATACAGCAACACAGAGAGACAATTGTATTTACATTTACAACACTGTAATGTGAAAAAACCGATGGAAACATTTTTACAGTAGAGATGCGATTGCAAAAAAAAATATTAAAATGTTTCACTTCAATACTGCAAACACAAGTATACTGTCAATATATTTATATATTTAATATACACTTAAATACCACTGATTTCTGTCCCTTTAAGGTCACAAGGTGAGAAGCTGAAGGGTGACAGAGCTTGGTTCTATTGTAATCTGAATAGGGCACTATTCAGATTACAATAGAACCAAGCTCTGTCACCCTTCAGCTTCTCACCTTGTGACCTCATAGTGCGCACTCACTTCTGATTGGCTGCTGGTTTCTGTTCCTGCACTTGAGATGTTGGTTGAATCACCTGTCAGTTGAGCTAGTTTTGCTTCTGTTACAGAAGTGCTTTTTGTGGTTTGTGGACATTGAGGTGTCTTTTGCCTTTTTATTAAATTGTATTATATATATGCTATTGGGTATTAGGGAGCAGATAGTGGGAGCACTTTGTGCTACAAGTGGGTGCCTGCACAAGAGGCAGGTGATTATATACAGCAAAATGAAGAAGTTCTTCAGGAGGCTGCTTTGCTGCTGCACTGTTGATGAATCTGCTGATGTAGCTGAGGATACGTACTGCCAGCAGAACAGGTGAGGAGTGTGTAGGTTATGTGTGCTAGAACGGATACTATATATATATATATATATATATATATATATATATATATATATATATATATATATATATATATATATATATATATATATATATATATATATATCCAATAAATACAATGGACCCAGCACTCACTCTTCATCTGTGTATTTATTAGTGACGTTTCGGAGAACAACCTACCCCTTCCTCAGAAGGTTGTTCCCCGAAACGTCACTAATAAATACACAGATGAAGAGTGAGTGCTGGGTCCATTGTATTTATTTGAGATAATATCCACTTAAGCACCCTCAAGTTGTTTGGATTGGAGTGAGAGTGCACTTAACTGAATCTATTTATATATATTTCCATGCATCTAAAAGAGTTAACTTTCCTCCTACACCAAAAGAAAAGACAATGTACAAATACAGAGGAAAACTTAAGCATTGGTCACTGTCATCTGTCACTCCAGATATATGAAATAAAACACTACCCAGGTTTTAGAAGAATAAAAATAATGAGGCAGCCTATATTTGTACATCTGACATGGAATGACCCATGTACCAACCAACACCTGGGCATGTACACCTGATGCAGACAGACCATTACAATTGCAATGGATTTGTTTAATCACATCCTGGTCTTGCAATAGTAAACCAAAGCTGTACAGCTCCCACATATTATTACCTTTCATGAACCTTTAAGACATGTAACATAAGTGTTTACAAGAATGTAGCACATACACTGTACACATGACAATGTGCTACTAATGATAAGTGCAGGTTTAATTATAGTTGGTAAATACTTTATATTTAAATATTATACATTGTGTAGTTTATATTAAGTGCAGAGTTGAATGTTGTGTCAAGGGACCGCTGGCATTTAATTCCCCCCATACACACACTGAGTGCTCACCTAGTTGTGGCTGAAGTTAGTGAATAACATAATTAATGCAGGTGCTATAAGGAATGGTTCAGTGCAGGAATATCTATAGGCCACAACATGTTCTCTCTGGAAACTTGTATACTTTATAATAGTATAAGGGAACCACTAATTATATTCCCTATTTGCATCTGACTTCCTCTTATATTTATCTCTCTCATTTCATCATATCTCACAACATTTGTGGCTGGGTATCAGGGACTCAGGAGGTTGATTGGGGCTGTTACTATTTTGTGGGTAAAGCCATATTGGGAGGGATAGGATCATGGGTGGCTAGTAGGCAGGATGGTGGGTGTGTCTGTGTGATTTGTGGGTGTGTCTGTGTGATTTGTGGCTTTGTCTGGATGTTCTGTGGGTGGGGCTAAGGGAAATTATTCAAATAGGGACATTTGTCTCACAAGGACAGTGGGGTTGAGCTTCAAATAGGGACAGTTGAACGGTCTGTTTGAATATGACAGACTTTACTTTGCACCTTTGCACAATTTGTTATTTTCTAAGGCACATCTCACTGTTAATGGGAAATAAAAGTCAGTATTATGCTGGGACTGTATTGTTATGAAGCACTTTGCAATATTTAGGAGGTTAACAAAATACTGTTTTTTTGACATGGGGTTTGGCATTACTTACACACCTGCTGGTGCCAGTCTCAGAATATACTTAACCAGTGATTGGCAAATACACTCTTATACATGAGTTTGATTGACAGTCAAGCAATTACAGGTGGGACTATTCCAATCAGATCCCTTCTATGCTTTAGCCTCTTAATTCTTAGATTGGCACTTTTTGTAGTACCCAGTGCTGATAAACAAATATACGGGACTGGGAATAACTGAAAATGTTAGCTCATATACAAGGAGCAACAAGTAGTAGTAAATGGATCATACTCAGATTGGACAAAGGTAATCAGTGGAGTCCCTCAGGGGTCAGTACTGGTCCCTGTTCTTTTTAATATTTGTATTAATGAATTGGAACAAAGATTCAATAGAAACATCTCTATTTTTGCATATGATACAAAGTTGAGTAAGGTCATGGGCAGGTAAATAGAAAATTAGATTTAGTACTGGAAAATGCTAGGTTCAACATTTTGGAAGCACAAATAAGCAGGTAACCTATTATTTAAATGGAACTACAGTTAGCAAAACAGAGGAGGAAAGGGATTTGGGAGTAGTATTACATAACAAGCTAAAGCTGGGTGCACAATGCAGGCAGTGGTTTCTAAGGTTAATAAGATACTAATAATATTAAAAGAGGCATTGATGCAAGGGAGGAAAGCATAATTCTATCTCTATATAAATCCTTGGTAAGACCTCATCTTGAGTATGGAGTGCAGTTCTGGGGACCAATCTCAAAAAATTAATTGCCGACTTAGAAAATGTTCAAAGAAGGGCGACAAAGCTAATAAGGGGAATGGGTCTGTTTTCTCTAGAAATAAGGTGCTTGAGAGGTGACATGATTACTTTATATACATATATTCAAGGCCCATATACAGAGACGGTGGAAACTGTTTATTCCAAGAAAGTTGCTTGTGATGCAAGGTCACAATGTAAGGCTGGGGGAAAGGAGATTTAATCTCCAGCAACATAAACTTTTTTCACAGTAAGAGCAATCAAATTGTGGAACTCATTACCTAAGGTGGTAGTTTATGACAACAACTTAGATACATTTCTGGCTAGAAGCAAAATTCATGGATATGATTGTTTGTGTTAAATAGGTTACATTTTCAATGGGATTAATTTAAGATCAACTGAAGCTTTTATTGTAAGTATTTTAAGATTTAATAGGTTGAACTTGATGGACTTCTGTCTTTTTTCAACCTCATTTACTATGTGACTATGTTATGTTACTTCCTGTTTCACTTTCAGTCTGAACATCTTTTAATTAAAGTGATGGTAAAGTTTTCAATTTATATAATCAGATCCGGAATGGAAACAATAGTTTAGATAGATTTTAATTCATCCATTCTAACCAAGATGCATTATAACATATTAATATAGTGATGAAATACTAATATCCGCTCTACTTCAAAGGTCCTTTTTTTGTGATATAATGGTTTCAACTTTTGTCCATTTGGTGCCCTAGACAGAAAAAAAATGTGTGTGTGTGTGTGGGGGGGGGGGGGGGGGATTAGAATTGTATCCATGGATCTGATTATACAAATTGGAAACTTTACCAGCACTTCAAGTTTTCATTCATGCATCTTTTAAATGCTTAACTATTAATCTTGCACATTATAGAAATGTTTTCAGTAGAATGTCTCTAAGTACATAATTGCCAACTGTCCGTTTCTCCCGTGAGAGTCTAATTTTTTGGCTTCCTGTCCCCGTCTATTAAAGGGACAGTGAAGTCAAAATTAAACTTTCATAATTTAGATAGGGCATTCAATTTTAAACAACTTTCCAATTTACTTTTATCATCAAATATGCTTTGTTCTCTTGGTGTTCTTTGTTGAAAGCTAAAACTAGGTAGGCTCATATGCTAATTTCTAAGCCATTGAAGGCAGACTCTTGTCTCAGTGCATTTTGACAGTTTTTCAAAGCTAGCTAGTGCTAGTTTATGCGTGCCATATAGGTAACATTGTGCTCACTCCCGTGGAGTTATTTATGAGTCAGCACTGATTGGCTAAAATGCAAGTCTGTCAAAAGAACTGAGACAAGGTATCACAGAGGTAAAAATTATATTAATATGATAGCATTAGTTATGCCAAACTGGGGAATGGGTAATAATTGGATTATATATCATTTTGAGCAAAAGCAATTCTGGAGTAGACTGTCCCTTTAAGTCTGTCCCATGTTCACCTTTAAAGGGCCAGTAAACGTAAAAAATAATGTTACATAAATATCCATATAGTGCAGAATTATGTAACATTATCTTAGCGACAGCTTGAAAAATCTAAAGATTTGAGAGATTTTATCCCCCATTGTTACACTTCCCCTCTCCAGGCTCTTCTAATCAGTTCTTTTTAAAAGTGGTTTGTGAGCGCGTTGTCTAATCACAGCACACCCGATCACGCTATTGAACTAAATGTAGCGCGTTCCTGCTACCAGAACAGAGTGGAAGCGAGCTACATTTTGTTCAATAGCGAGATCGGCGTGCTTTGATTAGACAGAGCGCCCGCAAACCACTTTTAAAAAGATCATCTGATCAGAAGAGCCTGAAGAGAGAACGAGGTAAGTGTGACTTTGGGGGATAACATTTCTCAAATCCTTTGATTTTTCAAGCTGTCGCTAAGATAATGTTACATAATTCTGCACTATATGCAGATTTATGTAACATTATTATTTACATTTACTGGCCCTTTAAGTTTAATATTATTGTGTGCAGTACAGTACTCCCACCAGAGAGGTCGCTGTGGCTTCTGATTTTACTCTGTTATTACTCATAGCTTACTGTATGTAAGTTGTTTTATCCTTATCTATGATCTTCAGTTATGATGAAGTTTAGCAGTGTGTAGACAGGGGTCAGGTAAGGGGAAGTCATGTGATATATAATACCAGGGAAGGTAGAATGCAGTGTGTGAGGAAGTCAGGCATCTCAGTAGTTTTGCAGGATTTGGAACATGTGTAATTTCCCCCCTTTATATACTGAGGCTTTGCTTAGCAGGGGGTTAATACACCAGGCTCTTCATGTGCTGGGACTGGAATTCACAGAACATACACAAAATACAGATTTACTGGGGCATTTCTATGTCTATTAACCCCCTGCCCACAATCACTGCTGCAGCAAAGATACAAAATGTCTATTAACCCTTTAAAATGCCACCTGCTTGTGAAACTTTCATTAGTGTTTTAGCACAAGTAAAACATAACAAACAAATCCTCAGTATATCTACATTTATTGTTTTCCATTTCAGCAGCCTCAACACAGCAGTTAGCAAGTTAAACATATTGAGGTAATATCACTGTTTAATTTCAGGCTGTGTAACATCTATATAAACTAGAGTGCTCTGTGGTGTCTTGCTATACAGATGCTGAAGTGCTATTAATTTAACCCTTGCTTGCTTATTTTGGTACTTTCTGTAATGTTATTTATGCCAATTATGTGCATAAGAGTAAAGGATGTGATGAGGATCTTGATGTAACCTGTGTTAACCCCTTAAGGACCAGACCATTTTTCAATTTCTTACCCTTAAGGAACAAAGCTATTTTTAAATTTCTGCAGTGTTTGTGTTTAGCTGTAATTTTCCTCTTACTTATTTACTGTACCCACACATATTATATACCATTTTCTTGCCTTTAAATTGACTTTATAAAGATACCATTATTTTCATCATCCTATAATATAAAAGGCCAAGTGTGTTTGTCCGAAGCTGCCATGCCTTCTACAAACTGACTTGCAGCTAATCTCCACAGTGAGAATGGTGGGTGGGGCGTGACAGGGGTGGAGCCAAATGGGGTGGGCATGACAGGGCAGGGCTTTTCGGGTCGTTACCGACAAAACTCCAAATCTAGCCGTCTGTTACTATGTTATGTTACTTCCTGTTTCACTTTCAGTCTGAACATCTTTTAATTAAAGTGATGGTAAAGTTTTCAATTTATATAATCAGATCCGAAATGGAAACAATAGTTTAGATAGATTTTAATTCATCCATTCTAACCAAGATGCATTATAACATATTAATATAGTGATGAAATACTAATATCTGATCTACTTCAAAGGTACTGTTTTTGTGATATAATGGTTTCAACTTTTGTCCATTTGGCACCCTAGACAGAAAAAAAATATGTGTGTGTGTGTGTGTGTGTGTGGGGGGGGGGGGGGGGTTCCATTCTGGATCTGATTATACAAATTGAAAACTTTACCAGCACTTCAAGTTTTCATTCATGCATCTTTTAAATGCTTAACTGTTAATCTTGCACATTATAGAAATGTTTTCAGTAGAATGTCTCTAAGTACATAATTGCCAACTGTCCGTTTCTCCCGTGACAGTATAATTTTTTGGCTTCCTGTCCGCGTCTATTAAAGGGACAGTGAAGTCAAAATTAAACTTTCATAATTCAGATAGGGCATTCAATTTTAAACAACTTTCCAATTTACTTTTATCATCAAATATGCTTTGTTCTCTTGGTGTTCTTTGTTGAAAGCTAAAACTAGGTAGGCTCATATGCTAATTTCTAAGCCATTGAAGGCAGACTCTTGTCTCAGTGCATTTTGACAGTTTTTCAAAGCTAGCTAGTGCTAGTTTGAGTGCCATATAGGTAACATTGTGCTCACTCCCGTGGAGTTATTTATGAGTCAGCACTGATTGGCTAAAATGCAAGTCTGTCAAAAGAACTGAGAAAAGGTATCACAGAGGTAAAAATTATATTAATATGATAGCATTAGTTATGCCAAACTGGGGAATGGGTAATAATTGGATTATATATCATTTTGAGCAAAAGCAATTCTGGAGTAGACTGTCCCTTTAAGTCTGTCCCATGTTCACCTTTAAAGGGCCAGTAAACGTAAAAAATAATGTTACATAAATATCCATATAGTGCAGAATTATGTAACATTATCTTAGCGACAGCTTGAAAAATCTAAAGATTTGAGAGATTTTATCCCCCATTGTTACACTTCCCCTCTCCAGGCTCTTCTGATCAGTTCTTTTTAAAAGTGGTTTGTGAGCGCGCTGTCTAATCACAGCACGCTGATCACGCTATTGAACTAAATGTAGCGCGTTCCTGCTACCAAATCAGATTGGAAGCGAGCTACATTTTGTTCAATAGCGAGATCTGCGTGCTTTGATTAGACAGAGCGCCCGCAAACCACTTTTAAAAAGATCATCTGATCAGAAGAGCCTGAAGAGAGAACAATGTAAGTGTGACTTTGGGGGATAACATTTCTCAAATCTTTTGATTTTTCAAGCTGTCGCTAAGATAATGTTACATAATTCTGCACTATATGCAGATTTATGTAACATTATTATTTACATTTACTGGCCCTTTAAGTTTAATATTATTGTGTGCAGTACAGTACTCCCACCAGAGAGGTCGCTGTGGCTTCTGATTTTACTCTGTTATTACTCATAGCTTACTGTATCTAAGTTTTTTAGTTTAGCAGTGTGTAGACAGGTTTCAGGTAAAGGGAAGTCATGTGATATATAATACCAGGGAAGGTAGAATGCAGTGTGTGAGGAAGTCAGGCATCTCAGTAGTTTTGCAGGATTTGGAACATGTTTAATTTCCTCCCTTTATATACTGAGGCTTTGCTTAGCAGGGGGTTAATACACCAGGCTCTTCATGTGCTGGTACTGGAATTCACAGAACATACACAAAATACAGATTTACTGGGGCATTTCTATGTCTATTAACCCCCTGCCCACAATCACTGCTGCAGCAAAGATACAAAATGTCTATTAACCCTTTAAAATGCCACCTGCTTGTGAAACTTTCATTAGTATTTTAGCACAAGTAAAACATAACAAACAAATCCTCAGTATATCTACATTTATTGTTTACCATTCCAGCAGCCCCAACACAGCAGTTAGCAAGTTAAACATATTGAGGTAATATCACTGTTTAATTTCAGGCTGTGTAACATCTATATAAACTAGAGTGCTTTGTGGTGTCTTGCTATACAGATGCTGAAGTGCTATTAATTTAACCCTTGCTTGCTTATTTTGGTATGTTCTGTAATGTTATTTATGCCAATTATGTGCATAAGAGTAAGGGATGTGATGAGGATCTTGATGTAACCTGCATTAACCCCTTAAGGACCAGACCATTTTTCAATTTCTTACCCTTAAGGAACAAAGCTATTTTTAAATTTCTGCAGTGTTTGTGTTTAGCTGTAATTTTCCTCTTACTTATTTACTGTACCCACACATATTATATACCATTTTCTTGCCTTTAAATGGACTTTCTAAATATACCATTATTTTCATCATCCTATAATATAAAAGGCCAAGTGTGTTTGTCCGAAGCTGCCATACCCTCTACAAACTGACTTGCAGCTAATCTCCACAGTGAGAATGGTGGGTGGGGCGTGACAGGGCTGGAGCCAAATGGGGTGGGCATGACAGGGCAGGGCCATGAGCGCAAAAGAGGGGGGAGAGAGGGCAAAAGAGAGGAGGGAGAGAGCAAAAGAGAGGGGAGAGACTGAGTAAAAGAGAGGGGAGAGAGAGAGAGAGCAAAAGTGGGGTGAGAGAGCAAAAGTGGGGTGAGAGAGAAAAAGATGGGAGAGAGAGAGCAAAAGAAAAGAGAGAGAGGGCAAAAGAGAGGGGGAGAGTGAGAGATAACAAAATAGAGGGCAGAGAGAGCAAAAAAAGGAGAGAGAGAGAGAGAGAGAGCAAAAGAGAGGGGAAAGAGAGTAAAAGAGGGTCGAGAGAAAGCAAAAGAGAGGGGAGAAAGAGCAAAAGAGGGGCGAGAGAAAGCAAAAGAAGGGCAAGAGAGAGCAAAAGAGGCAATCAGACGCATGGATCCATGTCTGACTTAACAAAAAAAAAAATATATATATATATAATAAACAAATCTAAAAATATCTAAAAATATCCAATGGAGTATAGCATGTGACGCTGACTTAGTGAGCCAGTGATGAGGAGTTAGGACATGTACATTCACTAATATAAACAACCTAAGTGAGTGATTGAGTGCACACAATAGCTTTCAACAAAGAAAAATAGCATTCACAAAAAATAGTGTTCACAAAAATTGGCGTACATAAAAAATGTTCAAATGTTCAACCGGTTATATGTAAGTGAATCCAGTAGTGTTTCCTCCAAAGTGACGTGTAGAAATATAACGTGAAGTCAATAATAGTAGAATGTAAACGTTGAGTGGGTCAAATTATTGTGGTTCAGCTGCTAAATTAAAAAATTGTAAATCCGTGAGGTGTATAAAAATAAAAATAAAAATAACTTGTGAAAAAATCCACGTGGAAAACTTGAATTCAAATGATAAACAAAGGTCAAAAATCAAAAGACAAAAATCAAAAGACAAAAATATCAAAAGACAAAAATAGAAAATCAGTGATAATATTAATATTAATATTAAAAAGCACTAAAGATCTAGTGAAAATTTTTTTTTATATGTATTAAAATGTACCTTTTACTAGCCTTTTAAGCTTTTTAGCGCTTACTCTCTCCCCATTTTAACTTTTGTATTGTTAGCCTACTAGGAGGCTATATAGTTAGTAAGCTTAAGGCCCTGGGTGTAGCGCTCGGTCCACTTCTCCTGTTCTTAGAGAGCAAAAGAGGGGCAAGAGAGAGCAAAAGAGGGGTGCGAGAGAGCAAAAGAGGGGGGAGAGGGAGCAAAAGAGGGGGGAGAGAGAGCAAAAGAGGGGGGGAGAGAAAGCAAAAGAGGGGCGAGAGAGAGCAAAAGAGGGGGAGAGAGAGAGCAAAAGTGGGGTGAGAGAGCAAAAGTGGGGTGAGAGAGAAAAAGATGGGAGAGAGAGAGCAAAAGAAAAGAGAGAGAGGGCAAAAGAGAGGGGGAGAATGAGAGATAACAAAATAGAGGGGAGAGAGAGCAAAAAAAGGAGAGAGAGAGAGAGAGAGAGAGAGTGAGTAAAAGAGAGGGGAAAGAGAGCAAAAGAGGGTAGAGAGAAAAAAAAGAGAGGGGAGAAAGAGCAAAAGAGGGGGAGAGTGAGCAAAAGAGAGGGGGGAGTGCAAAAGAGAGGGAAAAAAGAGAAAAACATAGGAGAGAGCAAAATAGAGGGGGAGAGAGTGAGAAAAAGAGGGGGGAGAGTGAGCAAAAGAGAGGGGTGAGAGAGCAAAAGAGGGGAAAGAGAGAGCAAAAGAGGCAGGAGAGAGAGCAAAAGAGGCAGGAGATAGAGCAAAAGAGAGGGGAGATAGAGCAAAAGAGAGGGGAGAGAGAGCAAAAGAGAGGGGGGAGAGTGCAAAGAGAGGGGAGAGAGAGCAAAAGGTAGGAGAGAGAGCAAAAGATGGGGAGAGAGCAAAAAATGGGGGAGAGAGCAAAATAGAGGCAGAGAGAGTGTAAAAGAGAGGAGAGAGAGAGTAAATGAGTGGGGAGAGTGAACAAAAGAGAGGGGAAAAAGAGCAAAAGAGAGGCGAGAGAAAGCAAAAGAGAGGGGAGAAAGAGCAAAAGAGGGGGGGGAGAGAGCAAAAGAGGGGAGAGAGAGCAAAAAAGAGGGGAGAGAGAGCAAAAAAGAGGGGAGAGAACAAAAGATGAGGAGAGAGCAAAAGATGGGGAGAGAGCAAAAGATGGGGAGAGAGCAAAAGATGGGGAAGAGAGCAAAAGATGGGGGAGAGAGCAAAAGATGGGGGAGAGACCAAAAGAGAGGGTTTGAGAGAGAGCAAAATAGAGGGGGGAGAGAGAACAAAAGAGAGGGGGAGAGAAAGAGAGAGAGCACAATAGGGGGGGGGGGAGAGAGAGCAAAATAGAGGGGGGAGAGAGAGCAAAAGAGAGGGGAGGAGAGAGAGAGAGCACAATGGGGGGGGGGAGAGAGAGAGCACAATAGAGGGGGGAGAAAGAGAGCAAAGGAAAGGGGAGTGAGGGCAAAAGAGAGGGGAGAGATAGCAAAAGAGTGGGGAGAGGACAAAAAAATGGGGGAGAGCAAGAGAGAGCGCAAAAGAGAGAAGGGGAGAGCAAAAAAGAGGGGGAGAGAGAACAAAATAGGAGGGGAGAGAGAGGAAAACAGAAGGGGAGAAAGAGAGCAAAAGAGAGGGGGGAGAGAGAGCAAAAAAGAGGGGAAGAGAGCAAAAGGTAGGAGAGAGAGCAAAAAATGGGGAGAGAGTAAAATATGGGGGAGAGAGCAAAATATGGGGGAGAGAGCAAAATATGGGGGAGAGAGCAAAAGAGGGGGGAGAGAGCAAAAGAGAGGGGGAGAGAGAGAGCAAAAGAGAGGGGGGAGAGAAAGAGAGAGGGGAAGAGAGAGCAAAAGAGAGAGGGGAAGAGAGAGCAAAAGAGAGGGGGGAGAAAAAGAGAGAGGGGAAGAGAGAGCAAAAGAGGGGGGAGAGAGCAAAAGAGAGGGAGGCAAGAGCAAAAGAGGGTGAGAGAGAGAGCAAAAGAGGGGGAGAGAGAGCAAAAGAGGGGGGGAGAGCAAAAGAGGGGGGAGAGAGCTAAAGAGAGGGGAAGAGAGAGAGTCAAAGAGAGGGGAAGAGAGAGAGCAAAAGAGTGGGGAGAGAGAGCAAAAGAGGGGCAAGAGAGAGCAAAAGAGAGGGGAGAGAAAGCAAAAGAGGGGGAGAGTGAGCAAAAGATAGGGGAGAGAGAGCAAAAGAGGGGGGGGAGAGAGCAAAAGAGAGGGGAGAGAAATCAAAAGAGGGGGGAGAGAGAGCAAAATACTAGCAAGAGGGAGCAAAAGAGGCAGGAGAGAGAGCAGAAGAGGCGGGAGAGAGAGCAAAAAAGAGGGGAAGAGAGCAAAAGGTAGGAGAGAGAGCAAAATATGGGGGAGAGAGCAAAAGAGGAGGGAGAGAGGAAAAGATGGGGGAAAGACCAAAAGAGAGGGTTTGAGAGAGAGAAAAATAGAGGGGGAGAGAGAGAGCAAAAGAGAGGGGGGAGAGAAAGAGAGAGAAAAAGAGAGAGAGAGCAAACGAGAGAGAGAGAGCAAAAGAGAGGGCGAGAGAGAGCAAAAGAGAGAGGGAGAGAGAGAGCACAATAGAGGGGGAAAAAGAGAGCAAAAGAGAGGGGAGAGATAGCAAAAGAGAGGGGAGAGATAGCAAAAGAGAGGGTAGAGGACAAAAATGTGGGGGAGAGAAAGCAAAAGAGAGAGAGCAAAATAGAGGGGGGAGAGAGAGCAAAAGAGAGGGGGAGAGAGAGAGCAAAAGAGAGGGGGGTAGAGAGAGCAAAAGAGAGGGGAGAGAGAGCAAAAGAGGGGGGGAGAGAGCAAAAGAGGGGGGAGAGAGCAAAAGAGAGGGAGGAGAGAGCAAAAGAGGGCGGGAGAGAGAGCAAAAGAGGGGGGAGAGAGCAAAAAAGAGTGGGAGGAAGAGCAAAAGAGAGGGGGAGAGAGAGAGCAAAAGAGAGGGAAGAAAGAGGTGAGAGGACACAAACCAGGGCAGAGAGAGCAAAAGAGAGGGGGGAGAGAAAGAGAGAAAGAGCAAGAAAAGAGGCAGAGAGAGAGCAAAAGAGAGGGGGAGAGAGAGAGAGAAAGAGGGGGAGAAGAGAGAGCAAAAGAGGAGGGGGAGAGAGAGCAAAAGAGAGGGGAAGAGAGAGAGAGCAAAAGAGAGGGGGGAGAGAGAGAAAGTGAGCAAAAAAGAGGGGGAGAGAGAGAGCTTTAGAGAGGGGGAAAGAGAGAGAGCAAAAGAGAGGGGAGAGAGAGAGCAAAAAAGGGGGAGAGAGAAATTTGTACTGCAAATATTGACCAGCTGTACTGCAAAAAATGGCCCATGTACATGGGCTTTAGGACTAGTATCTTATAATTTACTATAAAAAAATTATAAAATATGATATCTGTTACACATCTGCAACCACCAAAAAACAACCATGCTAAATAGTTTCTAAATTTTGTCCTGGGTTTAGAAAAAAAAAAACAATGTTTACATGTTCTTTGCTTTTTTTTGCAAGTTATAGGGCAATAAATACAAGTAGCACTTTGTTTTTTCCAAACCTTTTTTTTTTTTATTAAAAATTAGCGATAGTTACGTTGTAACACTAATTTCTGGCAGGAATCCTTGAATATCCCTTGAGATTTATATATTTTTTTTAGTGGCCATCCCAAAGTATTGATCTAGGCCCATTTTGGTATATTTCATGCCACCATTTCACTCCCAAATGCGATCAAATAAACAAAAACAAAAAAACTTTTCACTAACTTTTTCACAAACTTTCGCCTAGAACTTCAATCTGATTGGCTGATTGAATCAGCCAATGAGATTTTTCCTACCTTAATTCCGATTGGCTGATAGAATCCTATCAGCCAATCGGAATTGAAGGGACGCCATCTTGGATGACGTCACTTAAAGGTACCGTCATTGTTCAAGAAGACTCCGGATGAAGAGGATGGCTCCGCGTTGGCTCCTTCCAAGATGGCTCCACTCCGGATGGATGAAGATTGATGATGCCGCCTGGATGAAGACTTCTATCGGATGGAGGACCTCTTCAGCGCCACTTGGATGGAGATTTCAGCCCGGTTGGGTGAAGAAGACTCAAGGTAGGGAGATCTTCAGGGGGTTAGTGTTAGGTTTTTTTAAGGGGGGTTTGGGTGGGTTAGAGTAGGGGTATGTGGGTGGTGGTTTGTAATGTTGGGGGGGTTGTATTTTTTTTACAGGCGAAAGAGCTGATTACTTTGGGGCAGTGCCCCGCAAAAAGCCCTTTTAAGGGCTGGTAAGAGAGCTGATTACTTTTGTATTTTAGAATAGGGTAGGGAATTTTATTATTTTGGGGGGCTTTTGTATTAGGTGTAATTAGATTAGGTGTAATTAGATTAAAATTCTTGTATTTTTTTTTATTTTTTGTAATTTAGTGGGGTTTTTTTTTTGTACTTTAGTTTATTTAATTGTATTTAATTGTAGGCACTTGTAGTTAATTTATTTAATTAATTTAATGATAGTGTAGTGTTAGGTTTAATTGTAACTTAGGTTAGGATTTTTTTACAGGTAATTTTGTAGTTATTAAATAGTTAATACGGTAGTTATTAAATAGTTAATACGGTAGTTATTAAATAGTTAATAACTATTTAATAACTATTGTACCTAGTTAAAATAAATACAAAGTTGCCTGTAAAATAAATATAAATGCTAAAATAGCTACAATGTAACTATGAGTTATATTGTAGCTATATTAGGATTTATTTTACAGGTAAGTATTTAGTTTTAAATAGGATTAATTTATTTAATTAGAGTAAATTAATTTTGTTTTATTTAAATTATATTTAACTTAGGGGTTGTTAGGGTTAGACTTAGGTTTAGGAGTTAATAACTTTATTATAGTAGCGGCGATGTTGGGGGCGGCAGATTAGGGGTTAATAATTGTAGGTAGGTAGCGGCGATGTTAGGGAGGGCAGATTAGGGGTTAATACAATTTATTCTAGTGTTTGCGAGGCGGGAGTGCAGCGGTTTAGGGGTTAAAACATTTATTATAGTGGCGGCAAGGTCCGGTCGGCAGATTAGGGGTTAATACTTGTAGTTAGGTTGCGGCGACATTGGGAGCGGCAGATTAGGGGTTAATAAATAAAATGTAGGTGTCGGCGATGTTGGGGGCAGCAGATTAGGGGTTCATAGGGATAACGTAGGTGGCGGCGGTGTCCGGAGCGGCAGATTAGGGGTTAATAATATAATGCAGGTGTTTGCGATAGCGGGGGCAGCAGATTAGGGGTTAATAAGTGTAAGGTTAGGGGTGTTTAGACTCAGGGTTCATGTTAGGGTGTTAGGTGCAGACATAGAAAGTGTTTCCCCATAGGAAACAATGGGGCTGCGTTGGGAGCTTAACGCTGCTTTTTTGCAGGTGTTAGGTTTTTTTCAGCCCAAACTGCCCCATTGTTTCCTATGGGGGAATCGTGCACGAGCACGTTTTTCCAGCTTACCGCTACCGTAAGCAACGCTGGTATTGAGGGTTGAAGTGGCGCTAAATTTGCCTTTTTTGAGCCTAACGCAGCCATTCAGAGAACTCTAAATACCAGCATTGTTTAAAGGGAGCGGTAAGAAAAAAAAAGGAGCGTTAGCTACGCTGTTTTTTACCGACAAAACTCTAAATCTAGGCGTTTATGTTTCTCACTGAAATTATTTACAAACAGCTATTGCAATTTTGGCACAAATGGTTGTAAATGCTTCTCTGGGATCCCCTTTGTTCAGAAATAGCAGACATTTATGGCTTTGGTAATTAGAAGGCCGCTAAATGCCGCTGCACACCACACTTGTATTATGCCCAGCAGTGAAGGGGTTAGTTAGGTAGCTTAAAGGGTTAATTTTAGCTTTAGTGCAGTGTAGTAAACTACCCAAAGTATTGATCTAGGCCCATTTTCGTATATTTCATGCCACCATATTACCGCCAAATGCAATCACATAAAAAAAAAAATAGTTAACTTTTTCACAAACTTTAGGTTTCTCACTGAAATTATTTATAAACAGCTTGTGCAATTATGGCACAAATGGTTGTAAATGCTTCAATGGGATCCCCTTTGTTCAGAAATAGCAGACATATATGGCTTTGGAATTGGTTTTTGGTAATTAGACGGCTGCTAATTTCCGCTGTGCACCACACTTGTGTTATGCCCAGCAGTGAAGGGGTTAATTAGGTAGCTTGAAGAGTTAATTTTAGCTTTAGTGTAGAGATCAGCCTCTCACCAGACTCATCCCACCCCCTGATCTCTCCCTGACCCCCCTCAAACAGGTATCTCCCCTCCCCCACCTCACAATTGTCACCGCCATCTTAAGTACTGGCAGAAAGTCTACCAGTACTAAAATAAAAAGATTTTATATATATATATATATATATATATATATATATATATATATATATATATATATTATTCTGCAGTGTTGGATCCCCCCTTAGCCCCCAACCTCCCTGATCCCCCCCAAACAGCCCTCTAATCCTCCCTCTCTACCTAATTGCCACCATTTGGGTACTGGCAGCTGTCTGCCAGTACCCACTTTGCAATAAATTTGGGCTTTTTTATTTTATTTTTAATCTCCATCATTTATCCCACCCACCCAGATCCCTTTCCCAACCTTTATTCCCCCTGTCTTTCTCACCTTCCTTCACCCACCTTCCCTCACACAATAACTTTACTGTGATCTCATATTTTGAAGTGGGGGCGCGCACATGCACGTGCTCCCGCCCCCTCGGGCGCTTCCTTGCATTACCGGCAGAGATCCCCGCTGGACCAGACACAGCTCCAGCGATGGGCTGCTCACCCGCCTCCCTGCTATGGCTCCCACCAACGATTGGCTCCACTGATTTGCGATGCTGAGAGGGCCACAGAGTGGCCCTCTCTGCATCGATAACTCTGCAAATCTATTTCTGCATGCAATTATGGGGCATGCAGAAATAGCGCAATCTCGCTTTTTTGAGTGAGATCGCGGCAGAGAGAAGCCCAGGA
The DNA here is from genome assembly GCF_027579735.1 of Bombina bombina. Lineage (NCBI taxonomy): Eukaryota > Metazoa > Chordata > Amphibia > Anura > Bombinatoridae > Bombina > Bombina bombina. The sequence continues at coordinate 103,376,817 of NC_069509.1, forward strand.
CTGGAGCGACGTACAGGGTATGTCGCTGGTCCTTAGGGGGTTAAAGGGCTATAACGGTGCAAAAAGAAATTGCTTTAATACGATAGCACTTTTATTATTGCACTATTGCTTGAGTATAACTATGAGTTTAAACCATGCAAATTGATTAAACACATAGTTAAAGTCATCCCCAGTGCAGGAATGCACTGCTGGGAGCTAGCTGAAAACATCTGGTGAGCCAATGACAAAAGACAAATGTCATCAATAATAAGTAGTGCATTGCTGCTGTTGAGGATATGTACATATTCTTTTCTACAAAGCTACCCAAGAGAACACATTTCTTAGTAGAGGTAAATATAACAATGACAGCTCTATCTGATTCATTAGATTTGACTCTCTTAGCACTTTAAAGGGACAGTTCACTGTAATATTAGTTTTTCCCTAAATGTGTTCCCTATGAGTTATTATATCAGCTCATTTATGCTTCTTTTTGCATAATAAATAGATGGATTTGCTCTTTGAAACCACAGCCCATCAATATAGGCTAAGATTGCAGTGCGATCAGATCTCGTTATCTTATCACTCAAATGCTTCTCTTTCTTATCTCTGTCTGAACAATTGAAAATAAACATTTTAGAGATTTATCCACAGCCCACTGTGAGTGTAAATTCTTCTGCTGCTGTGTTTACATCGTTTGTCAATAGCCCATACCTAGGTATAGAAACTTTCAGTATAGGTAGGGATAGTACAGGCTAAATCAGCTATTTGAAATGCCAATATAAAGGCTAAGGAGCTATTTGTAAATAATTTAATACACTACAACAGGTAAAATAGATAATTAGGTACAAATTAAAGGAGAGAAAGTTTTTGGGTAAACTTTCCCTTTAAGCAATCAGTATGGCTAAATTATACTACTGGTATTAATTGCGCTTGTTTAGGGGGTCAGTGTCTATCTGAGTGGGCGGAGTTACATAAACTGACAATGGGCGTGGCGCTGTTGCTAAGTGTTCCTGGATTTTTTTTCAAATGTTGGCAACTACGCAATTATTTGGATTTCAAGTTAATGGGAAATTCCGGACACAATTTAAATGCACATAGATGAATTACATCTTTGGATAGAAACATATTTGCAATATACATATATTAGCAAAAATGCTTCTAGTAAAAGTTATCACTGTTTTATTGTTAGCCTTGTTCTCTGCATGTGAAGCATAGCTAGATATTCTCAGTGCCCCAGCATTTAAAATCCTGTAGCTGCTTTGAGTGCCAGTGAGGCTTTTATCATGTTAGCAATTAACAAACAGAGTCATTATCAGATGGTACAAGCACCTTAAAGGGACAGTCAAGTCCAAAAAAACTTTCATGTTTCAAATAGGGCATGTAATTTTAAAGAACTTTCCAATTTAATTTTACCACCAATTTTGCTTTGTTCTCTTGGTATTCTTAGTTGAAAGCTAAACCTAGGAGGTTCATATGCTAATTTCTTAGACATTGAAGGCCGCCTCTAATCTAAATGCATTTTGATAGTTTTTCACCACTAGAGGGCATTAGTTCACGTGTTTCATATAGATAACATTGAGCTCATGCACGTGAATTTACCATGGAGACAGCTCTGATTGGCTAAAATGCAAGTCTGTCAAAAGAACTGAAATAAGGGGGCAGTCTGCTGAGGCTTAGTCACAAGGTAATGACAGAGGTAAAACGTGTATAATTATAACTGTGTTGGTTATGCAAAACTGGGGAATTGGTAATTAAGGGATTATCTATTTTTTAAAACAACACAAATTCTGGTGCTGACTGTCCCTTTAAGCTCTCTGAGCAAGTCATTAGAAGCATTTTGCTAATACTTTTATATTACAGAAATGCTTCTATTCAAAACAGAAATGCACCCATGTGGTTTCCAATTTTGGCTGGAAATTCCCTTTAAATTCCTAATTTAGTTTGTGTTTTTTTGTTTTGCTTATGAAGATAGACACATGAAGATATAGAGGCCTATTTATGAAATGTCTGTTGGACCTGATCTGACAGTGCGGATCAGGTCCGTCAGACATCACTGAATGCGGAGAGCAATACGCTCTCCGTATTCAGCATTACAACGCCGCCCCCTGCAGACTCGCGGCCAATCGGCCGCCAGCAGGGGGTGTCAATCAACCCGATCGTACTCATCAGAGCAGGCGGACAGGGTTATGGAGCAGCGGTCTTTTGACCGCTGCTTCATTACTGCTGTTTCTGGCGAGCCTGCAGGCCCTCAAGCGCCGTACGGAGCGTGATAGATAATCCCCATAATCTTTACATTATACATTCCCCATGTATATTTAGTACAAAAAAAACTATTTCAGCCTGGCTAAAAGTGCAATAAGCAAAGAAAATTATTGGTAATTTTGTCTAAATTCTTTATTTCTCTATTTATTTCTAGTACAACTGGAGCACAGGATTCCCCGACCTCACAGGTAATAATCAAATCATCAGCTTTAGGGATGAGGTTAAAAGGAAATAAAGTGCATAGTTCACATCAGTGATTTACCTACTTACCTAACACATTTTGAATGCAGTTTGTCTTTAAAGAATCACATCAGTTTCACCTTTAAACTCTCTCACTGATTGGCTAATTGATTTTAAGAGAGATAAGCTGCAGGTGATTTTACTCATTATGGCCTAGATTACAAGTGGAGCTCAGAAGTATTAGTTCTATTGATCCCTTATTGTGTTTAAGAAATCCATAGCATTTTGGAGCATTGGAGGTCAGATAGCGCAGTCGTGCTAACTCCCTTTCTACATAGACTTCTATGGTGCACACTACAAAATAATTTCCTGGCTTTCACTTGCGTGCTTACCCTGAACGTGCACTTGAGAAACTGCGCTAAAGCAGAAGGTGCATTATCAATTACTTTAAATAACTATCGGCTAGATTACGAGTTTTGCGTTATGAGCGGTGCGGTACTAACTTGCACTGCTCACTTCCCTACAGCGCTGCTATTACAGGTTTACAAAATTAGGCAAGAAGTGAGCGTAGAGCAAAATTGAGCCCCATACCGCACTCCAATACCAGCGCTGCTGAAAGTTGCGGTGAGCTGGTTTTACGTGCTCGTGCACGATTTCCCCATAGACATCAATGGGGAGAGCAGGCTGAAAAAAAGCCTAACACCTGCAAAAAAGCAGCGTAAAGCTCCGTAACGCAGCCCCATTGATTCCTATGGGGAAACAAAATTTATGTTTACACCTAACACCCTAACATGAACCCCGAGTCTAACACCCCTAATCTTACACTTATTAACCCCTAATCTTCTGCCCCCGACAACGCCGACACCTACATTATACTTATTTACCCCTAATCTGCTGCCCCCAACATCGCAGACACCTACATAATGTTATTAACCTCTAATCTCCCACCCCCAATGTCGCCGCAATTTACCTACACTTATTAACCCCTAATCTGCCACCCCCAACGTCGCCACCACTATACTAAAGTTATTAACCCCTAAGTCTAAATCTAACACGCACTAACTTTAATATAATTAAAATAAATCTAAATAAAACCTACTATTAATAACTAAATAATTCCTATTTAAAACTAAATACTTACCTGTAAAATAAACCCTAAGCTAGCTACAATATAACTAATAGTTACATTTTAGCTAGCTTAAGGTTTATTTTTATTTCACAGGCAAGTTTGTATTTATTTTAACTAGGTAGAATAGTTACTAAATAGTTATTAACTATTTACTAACTACCTAGCTAAAATAAATACAAATTTACCTGTAAAATAAACCTAACCAGCCTTACACTAACACCTAACCTTACACTACAATTAAATCAATTGCATTAATTAAATACAATTAACTAAATTACAAAAAAACACTAAATTACACAAAATAAAAAAAGAAATGATCAGATATTTAGACTAATTACACCTAATCTAATAGCCCTATCAAAATAAAAAATCCCCCCCCAAATAAAAAAACCCTAGCCTAAACTACCAATAGCCCTTAAAAGGGCCTTTTGTGGGGCATTGCCCCAAAGAAATCAGCTCTTTTACCTGTAAAAAAAAAAAAATACAAACACCCCCCAACAGTAAAACCCACCACCCACACAACCAAACCCCCCAAATAAAATCCTATCTAAAAAACCTACGCTCCCCATTTCCCTGAAAAGGGCATTTGGATGATCATTGCCCTTAAAAGGGCATTTAGCTCTTTTGCAGGCCCAAACCCTAAGCTAAAAATAAAACCCACCCATTAAACCCTTAAAAAAAAAACACTAACCCTGAAGATCCACTTACAGTTTTTGAAGACCCGACATTCATCCTCAATGAAGTGGCAGAAGTCCTCAGCGAAGCCGGCAGAGGTCTTCATCCAAGCGGGCCGAAGTCTTCAGCCAAGCGGGCAGAAGTCTTCATCCAGACGGCATCTTCTATCTTCATCCATCCGGCGCAGAGCGGCTCCATCTTCAAGACATCCGGCGCGGAGCATCCTCTTCTTCCGACGGCTAACGAAGAATGAAGGTTCCTTTAAGGGACGTCATCCAAGATGGCGTCCCTTGAATTCCAATTGAATGCGAGCTCAATCCTATTGTCTGATTGGATCAGCCAATAGGATTGAAGCTCAATCCTATTGACTGATTGCATCAGCCAATAGGATTTTTTACCTTTAATTCCGATTGGCTGATAGAATTCTATCAGCCAATCGGAATTCAAGGGACGCCATCTTGGATGACGTCCCTTAAAGGAATCTTCATTTTTCGTTAGCCATCGGAAGAAGAGGATGCTCCGCGCCGGATGTCTTGAAGATGGAGCCGCTCCGCGCCGGTATTGATGAAGATAGAAGATGCCGCCTGGTTGAAAACTTCTGCCGGCTTGGATGAAGACTTTGGCCCGCTTGGATGAAGACTTCTGCTGGCTTTGCTGAGGACTTCTGCCGCTTCATTGAGGATGGTCGTTGGGTCTTCAAAAACTGTAAGTGGATCTTCTGGGGTTAGTGTTAGGTTTTTTAAAGGATTTATTGGGTGGTTTTTATTTTTAGCTTAGGGTTTGGGTGGAAAAAGAGCTAAATGCCCTTTTCAGGCCAATGGGGAGCTTAGGTTTTTTAGATAGTATTTTATTTGGGGGGTTGGTTGTGTGGGTTTTACTGTGGGGGGTTGTTTGTATTTTTTTTTACAGGTAAAAGAGCTGATTTCTTTGGGTCTATTGTTAGTTTAGTTTAGGCTAAGGTTTTTTTTTATTTTGGGGGGGGGGGGGGGTTTTGATAGGGCTATTAGATTAGGTGTAATTAATTTAAATATTTTATAATTTCTGTTTTATTTTGTGTAATTTAGTGTTTGTTTTTTTTTGTAATATAGTTAATTGTATTTAATTAATGTAATTGATGTAATTGTAGTGTAAGGTTAGGTGTTATTGTAACTCAGGTTAGGTTTTATTTTACAGATACATTTTGCTCAACGCTGACTTATTGCCTGCTAACGCTGGGTTTTTGCAAACCTGTAATAGCATCGCTATAGGGAGGTGAGCGGTAACAATAACTTGCAAGTTAGCACCGAGCCGCTCATAACGCAAAACTCGTAATCTAGCCGTATATAAGTACTTCTCATAATAAACTTACAATATAATAATTAAAGAGATCTGCTTGTTTGTTTTTAAAATAAAATATTAATAGGAAGGATGTTGACAAAACCCCAAAGTTGATCCCTAAAAATGCAAAAAGACAATAACATTTATAAAAGTTAAAAACAAGTAAAAATATCCCAGTAAAGGGATATAAAAGAGCGCTGGTGTTTAAAAAGAAAACATTATACAATTTAAAACCAAATTATTGTACTATTGATATAGTAGATCAAGTCTACCGTATTAGTCCTGTTTACTGTCCATATGCTGGTGGTAAATAGGGAATAAAGATGTCCTCTTGAATGGAATAATGAATCAGGCTGCTCCTCTTGATCCCAGAGAGTGTGGAACAACTGTTGAAGAAGAATAGAGAGAGGGCGCCACAATAGCGTGATATCATCTGGAATGCAGGTACGGATAAAAGAAGATTTTATGCTTACCAGATGGTGTGGCACTGTACTGTAACCAGTGCAAGAGAGCAGGCTAGCACTTAACAGTGGCTAGTACACTGTAGGAGCCAGGCTCCAAAGGCACTTGTCCTAGTTGCAACTTGATGTTTCTCTCCTGTTGTCTGGACTTGTATAGACTTCAGGTGCTGCAAAGGAGTAATCTTATGTGTGTTGTTCAGATGGTATGTATGAACCACAACACAGACAACTTCAAATAAAAATGTCTTTTAATATTTTATGACGTGTTTCTCAACCTACAGGGGTTGTTTCACTTTTTTATCTGATGAAACAACCCCTGTAGGTTGAGAAACGCGTCATAAAATATTAAAAGACATTTTTATTTGAAGTTGTCTGTGTTGTGGTTCATACATACCATCTGAACAACACACATAAGATTACTCCTTTGCAGCACCTGAAGTCTATACAAGTCCAGACAACAGGAGAGAAACACCAAGTTGCAACTAGGACAAGAGCCTTTGGAGCCTGGCTCCTACAGTGTACTAGCCACTGTTAAGTGCTAGCCTGCTCTCTTGCACTGGTTACAGTACAGTGCCACACCATCTGGTAAGCATAAAATCTTCTTTTATCCGTACCTGCATTCCAGACGATATCAGGCTATTGTGGCGCCCTCTCTCTATTCTTCATTTATAAAAGTTATTTATTATAGTAAAATTATTATTTTTACCAACATTCACCAAAGTAAAAGCAACTCTCTATATACTGATTATGGCAGAGGTGTACAAATCACACGATAGTTTTTCAGTCTTCCTTGTCGTAGAATCTGTTCTTCAGTGCAAAGCAAATGAAAATATTTTGTTACAAAAACAATTAGTATTATTGTTATTATAATTAATAATATCATTTTGTTTTACAACTGCCTTTTCCTCTTTCCCTATTTCATTTTAGGTCTCTGCAGCTTCTAACAGCGTTAGCCGTAAGTTTACTTTTTCCCGATCACTAGTAGATAGAATTTTGTGTATTCAATAAATTATAAATGTATAAAACACTTAGGGCAGATTTATCCTTTAGCCTGACCCCCGAGAGTGTAATTTGTGAGGCGCATTCAGTGCTGCTCCCTACACTTGTGCAATTGGTTGAGTAGTTTGTCAATCACCCCAGTTGCATCAGTCAGGGGTGATTTTCATCTGTAAACTCTGTTAGCAGCGAGGGTTTAGGAAGCACCATTGCTTTAGAAATATCATTTGCAGACACAAATGAGTGAGCCTGGAACCAATAGGGGCATTCACCTCTTGATAAATCTCTACCGTAGCCGTATTAGTCATCTTAAATATGTTGCAAATATAAATAATTTACTGTTTTTTGGGGGGGTAATGTTTGTTTGATTTTGTGTTCTTTTTTTATTTGTGTATTTTTGTTTAATTTTACATCACATATTGGGGTTTTTGGGATTTTATTTTTAAAGCACATTTTAAGTAAATGTAACTTTGAGGTGTCAATTTTCTCCTATTAAAGGAGGGGTTGATACTAAATTACTTTCATATTAAATACTGATAAACCTTTTACCATAGCATAAATGAAAATATAACTACATTGTGGATGTTTGTTTTCTGCACATTATTAATATATTTAGGTATTTTCTAGTACACATCTAATGTATAACAAATATGTATTTTTCAAACAGGTCCAATAACATCATCTGATGGCTATGACGGAGATGTAGAGTCACTCTCAGAGGTAGGGCCCTTAGCTGTTATATAAGGAAGGGGTATTTTATGTTTAACTAAAAAGTAAATTAAAAACAGTTAAGGGAATCACAGTCACGTGTATTAAAATTGCTATTTATTTATAGAATTTAACTGCAAAGTAATATTCCACCATCACATTTTGTTAGGTCTCAGCTAAATATGATTTTTAGCTGTTTTCTTTTTTGTTTTTAAATTACTATTAAATAAAATGTTTAACACCTGAAACATTTCACAATCTGCTAAATTCTATATTTCTTATTGGTAACATTTTTAGTTGATCATTTGAGCCAGCTCCAAAGATGGCCACCACTAATAACACGATTATGCAAACGTATTGTTTTCTAAATATTATGTATTCTAATAACTTAATTATAGATAACGTTCTCTAAAGTACAACGGTCTATACTCTGCTGATTATAACAGTACCCTTTCTGCAGCAAGTTAGTATATAAGAATATGTCCTCATATAAAACAAGGAGGGGCAGAGTTTAAATTTTATTTCTTTTGCAAGATGTACCGAGTCCACGGATTCATCCTTACTTGTGGGATATTATCCTTCCTAACAGGAAGTGGCAAAGAGAGCACCACAGCAGAGCTGTCTATATAGCTCCCCCCTTAACTCCACCCCCCCAGTCATTCTCTTTGCCGGCTCTAAGCAGGAAGGATAAAGTGAAAGAGGTGATAAACTGTTAGTTTTTATTTTATCTTCAAGCAAGAGTTTGTTATTTTTAAATGGTACCGGTGTTGTACTATTTACTCTCAGGCAGGAGATAGATGAAGATTTCTGCCTGGAGGATGATGATCTTAGCATTTGTAACTAAGGTCCACTGCTGTTCCCACAGAAGCTGAGGAGCACAGGAAAACTTCAGTGTGAGGAACGGTTTCTTGCTATACAGCAATGGGGTATGTTTAGTCATTTTTTCTGCAGAGACTGTGATAACTCAGAAAGGCTGACAGTATCCCCATAAGGGGAAGGGTAAGCAGTAATCCTAGTCTTAAAAGGGGTTTACTAGCTTGCATAAAGGGCTTAATTTATGGGCACTCAGTTTGAATGATTTATTACAAACGTTTGTGTGTTCTAGGAGTAACGTTTTTTATTATCTGAAGGGACAACTGTATGAGGGTACACTTGGCCTTTTTGGGGTTTTTGATAACCCACATGGCTGAAAAATCACTTGGTAGATTTTTCTAAAGGCATTAGTAACATTGAGTGCGGTGGGCGTGGCCTAATTTTGCGCCTCAGTTGCGCACTTGTTTTCCATAGACAAGCAGCAAACTTCAACCAGAGGGTCCTGGGGAACTTCTTGGCCTAATTGAAGCTTTATCCCCACATTATCAACCCCTAAGGGCAGGTAGGCTCCACAGTAGAGCTGTGGCAAGGTGCTGACAGGGGTTTTTACCGGTTTTTGGCACTTTGTCAATCCGGTTTTCTTATTTGGGGGTTAAATGTTAAATTTCTTGTGGTGCAATCTTACCATAGCTTAGTGTGTCTACTGCAAAAAAATCAGAAATTTTGAAGTAATTTTAAGCAGTTTTGCAGTTTGTGTATGTCTTTTTTTCTCTTAAAGGCACAGTACCGTTTTTGAAAATTATTGTTTTTTCATTAAATAAGGTGTTTTCCAAGCTTGCTTGTCTCATTACTAGCCTGTTCAACATGTCTGACACTGAGGAAACTCATTGTTCAATTTGTTTAGAAGCCATTTTGGAACCCCCTCTTAGAATGTGTCCCACTTGTACTGATATGTCTATAAATTGCAAACAGCATATCTTGACCTATAAAAGTTTGGCACTGGATGATTCTCAGAAAGAAGGAAATCAGGTTTTGCCATCTAGTTCTCCCCAAGTGTCACAACCGTTAACGCCCGCACAAGTGACGCCAAGTACCTCTAGTGCGTCCAATTCTTTTACCTTGCAAGATATGGCCTCAGTTATGAATACTACCCTCACAGAGGTTTTATCTAAACTGCCTGGGTTGCAAGGGAAGTGCAGTAGCTCTGGGGTAAGAATGAATGCTGAGCCTTCTGACGCTTTAGTAGCCGTATCTGATATTCCCTCCCAATGTTCAGAGGTAGGGATGAGAGATTTACTCACTGAGGGAGAGATTTCTGATTCAGGAAAAATGTTCCCTCAGACAGATTCAGATATGACGGCATTTAAATTTAAGCTAGAACACCTCCGTTTATTGCTCAGGGAGGTTTTAGCGACTCTGGATGATTGTGACCCTATTGTAGTTCCAGAGAAATTGTGTAAAATGGACAAATTTTTAGAGGTTCCTGTTTACACTGATGTTTTTCCGGTCCCTAAGAGGATTTCAGACATTGTTACTAAGGAGTGGGATAGACCAGGTATTCCGTTCGCTCCCCCTCCTGTTTTTAAGAAGATGTTTCCCATATCTGACACCATGCGGTACTCATGGCAGACGGTCCCTAAGGTGGAGGGAGCTATTTCTACTCTGGCTAAGCGTACAACTATACCTATTGAAGACAGTTGTGCTTTCATAGATCCTATGGATAAAAAATTAGAGGGTCTCCTAAAGAAAATTTTTGTTCATCAGGGTTTTCTTCTTCAGCCTATAGCGTGCATTGTTCCTGTAACCACTGCAGCTGCCTTTTGGTTTGAGGCTCTAGAAGAGGCTCTTCAGGTGGAGACCCCACTAGATGATATTCTGGACAGAATTAGGGCTCTTAAGCTAGCTAATTCTTTTATTACAGACACCGCTTTTCATCTCGCTAAGTTAGCGGCAAAGAATTCAGGTTTTGCCATTTTAGCGCGTAGAGCGTTATGGTTTAAGTCCTGGTCGGCTGATGTGTCATCAAAATCTAAGCTTTTGACCATCCCTTTCAAAGGTAAGACCCTATTCGGGCCTGCACTGAAAGAGATCATTTCAGACATCACTGGGGGGAAGGGTCATGCTCTCCCTCAAGATAAGTCAAATAAGACAAGGACCAAACAAAATAATTTTCGTTCCTTTCGAAACTTCAAGGGTGGTACCGCTTCCTCTTCCCCTGCTGCAAAGCAAGAGTGGAACTTTGCTCAATCCAAACCAACCTGGAGACCTAACCAGGCTTGGAACAAGGGTAAACAGGCCAAAAAGCCTGCTGCTGCCACTAAGACAGCATGAAGGGGTAGCCCCCAATCCAAGACCGGATCTAGTAGGGGGCAGACTCTCTCTCTTTGCTCAGGCCTGGGCAAGAGACGTTCAGGACTCCTGGGCTATAGAAATTGTAACCCAGGGGTATCTTCTAGATTTCAAAGATTCTCCTCCAAGGGGGAGATTCCATCTTTCTCAATTGTCTGTAAAACAGTCAAAAAGAGAGGCGTTCTTACACTGTGTAGAAGACCTTTTTACCATGGGAGTGTTCTGCCCAGTTCCGAAAGAAGAATAGGGACAAGGTTTCTACTCCAATCTGTTTGTGGTTCCCAAAAAAGAGGGAACCTTCAGACCAATTCTAGATCTCAAGATCCTAAACCAATTCCTAAGAGTTCCATCCTTCAAGATGGAGACCAATCGGACTATTTTACCAATGATCCAGGAGGGTCAATATATGACCACCATGGATTTAAAGGATGCGTATCTACACATTCCTATCCACAAAGATCATCACCAGTTCCTCAGGTTTGCCTTTCTGTACAGGCATTACCAGTTTTGGGCTCTTCTCTTCGGGTTGGCCACGGCGCCAAGAATCTTCACAAAGGTGCTAGGGTCCCTTCTGGCACTCCTAAGGCCGCGGGGCATAGCAGTGGCGCCTTATCTAGACAACATCCTAATTCAAGCGTCGACTTTACAACTAGCCAAGTCTCACACGGACTTAGTTTTGGCCTTTCTAAGATCTCATGGGTGAACGTGAAAAAGAGTTCTCTTATTCCTCTCACAAGAGTTCCATTCCTGGGAACTCTGATAGATTCGGTGGACATGAAAATTTTTCTGACGGAGGTCAGGAAATCAAAGATTTTAATCACCTGCCGAGCTCTTCATTCCATTCCTCGGCCGTCAGTAGCTCAGTGCATGGAGGTAATCGGACTTATGGTAGCGGCAATGGACATAGTTCCGTTTGCTCGCTTGCATCTCAGACCACTGCAACTATGCATGCTCAAACAGTGGAATGGGGATTATGCAGATTTATCTCCTCAGATAAATCTGGATCAAGAGACCAGAGACTCTCTTCTTTGGTGGTTGTCACAGGATCACCTGTCCCGGGAATGTGTTTCCGCAGGCCAGCGTGGGTTATAGTGACGACGGACGCCAGCCTACTGGGCTGGGGTGCAGTCTGGAATTCCCTGAAAGCACAGGGCTTGTGGACTCAGGAGGAGGCCCTCCTACCGATAAATATTCTGGAATTAAGAGCGATATTCAATGCTCTTCAGGCGTGGCCTCAGCTGGCTTCGGCCGGATTCATCAGATTTCAGTCGGACAACATCACGACTGTAGCTTATATCAATCATCAGGGGGGAACAAGGAGTTCCTTGGCGATGATAGAAGTTTCCAGGATAATCCAATGGGCAGAGACTCACTCTTGCCATCTATCAGCGATCTATATCCCAGGGGCAGAGAAATGGGAGGCAGATTTTCTAAGACGTCAGACTTTTCATCCGGGGGAGTGGGTGCTCCATCCGGAGGTGTTTGCTCAACTGGTTCAGCTATGGGGCACACCAGAATTGGATCTGATGGCATCTCATCAGAATGCCAAACTTCCTTGTTACGGATCCAGGTCCAAGGATCCTCAGGCAATACTGATAGATGCTCTAGCAATAACCTGGTCATTCAACCTGGCTTATGTGTTTCCACCTTTCCCTCTCCTTCCGCGTCTGATTGCCAGAATCAAACAGGAGAGAGCTTCAGTGATTTTGATAGCACCTGCATGGCCACGCAGGACTTGGTATGCAGACCTGGTGGACATGTCATCTCTGCCACCATGGACTCTGCCACTGCGACAGGACCTTCTGATTCAAGGTCCGTTCTAGCATCCAAATCTAATTTCTCTGCAACTGACTGCTTGGAGATTGAACGCTTGATTTTATCAAAGCAGGGTTTCTCTGAGTCGGTCATAGATACCTTGATTCAGGCTCGAAAGCCTGTCACCAGGAGAATCTATCATAAGATATGGCGTAAATATCTTTTTTGGTGTGAATCCAAAGGCTACTCATGGAGTAAGATCAGGATTCCTAGGATTTTGTCCTTTCTTCAAGAAGGATTGGAGAAAGGATTGTCAGCTAGTTCCTTAAAAGGACAGATATCTGCTTTGTCTATTCTATTGCACAAGCGTCTGGCAGATGTCCCAGACATTCGGACTTTTTGTCAGGCTTTAGTTAGAATCAAGCCTGTGTTTAAACCTGTTGCTCCGCCATGGAGTCTAAATTTAGTTCTTAATGTTCTTCAGGGGGTTCCATTTGAACCCATGCATTCCATAGATATTAAGCTTCTATCTTGGAAAGTTCTGCTTCTAGTTGCTATCTCTTCAGCTCGAAGGGTTTCTGAATTATCTGCATTACAATGTGACTCGCCTTATCTTGTTTTCCATGCTGATAAGGTGGTTTTGCGTACCACACCTGGGTTCCTCCCTAAGGTTGTTACTAATAGGAATATTAATCAGGAGATTGTTGTTCCTTCTCTGTGTCCTTATCCTTCTTCTAAGAAGCTACGTTTATTGCACAACTTGGACGTGGTTCGTGCTTTGAAGTTCTATTTGCAGGCAACCAAAGATTTTCGTCAATCATCTTCTTTGTTTGTTGTCTATTCTGGAAAAGTAGGGGTCAAAAGGCTACAGCTACCTCTCTTTCCTTTTGGCTGAAAAGCATCATCCGTTTGGTTTATGAGACTGCTGGACAGCAGCCTCCTGAAAGAATTACTGCTCACTCTACTAGAGCGGTGGCTTCAACATGGGCTTTTAAAAATGATGCTTCTGTTGAACAGATTTGTAAGGCTGCGACTTGGTCTTCGCTTCATACCTTTTCCAAATTTTACAAATTTGATACTTTTGCTTCTTCTGAGGCTATTTTTGGGAGAAAGGTTTTGCAAGCAGTGGTGCCTTCCATTTAGGCTCCTGTCTTGTCCCTCCCTTCATCCGTGTCCTAAAGCTTTGGTATTGGTATCCCACAAGTAAGGATGAATCCGTGGACTCGGTACATCTTGCAAAAGAAAACTAAATTTATGCTTACCTGATAAATTTCTTACTTTTGTGATGTACCGAGTCCACGGCCCGCCCTGTCTATTCAAGACAGATAGTATTTTTTATTGAAAACTTCAGTCACCTCTGCACCTTATAGTTTCTCCTTTTTCTTCCTTGGCCTTCGGTCAAATGACTGGGGGGGGGGAGTAGTTAAGGGGGGAGCTATATAGACAGCTCTGCTGTGGTGCTCTCTTTGCCACTTCCTGTTAGGAAGGATAATATCCCACAAGTAAGGATGAAACCGTGGACTCGGTACATCGCAAAAGAAATAAATTTATCAGGTAAGCATAAATTTTGTTTTAATTACTTTGCTTTGTATTTATTACACTGCTGACCTATGTTATTATGTTCTAACTGCTGAATCCTCCTGTATGTCATCCTATGTATCCACCTGTATTGCTGTTTGTTGCTATATGTTCATTTTATAACTCTCTTGTATTTTTTTATGTTCTAGACTTTGAGTGATTCCATCGGTAAGTTCAAAATACTTTCACGTTTCTTACTTATAGCTTTGTATTTCAGGCGTAAGAAGTTGTAAATTTATCAGTGTATTATAATATTACTTAGCAATGTTTTGTGCTTCTGACAACACATAAATATGTTTAAAATACTTTTCCTGCTTCCTCCCTGCCGACTGCAGCTATGTAGCTGGCAAGTGACCACAGCCTGTAGCCACCCCTGATGCCCGACAGCACCAGTACTCAGGGTCCCACCCTGTGGCAGACTCCAGCTACCAGGACTAGTTAGCTCTGCCAGAGGGTCCTTCCTCTGCCTGGAACAGGCTGCTATGTAGCCCAGGAAAGTGATTTTAGCAGGAGTCCACCCAAATAACTAGACATACTAGCATTCAGGTGAAACAGGAACTGATTTTATTGAAAACACACACTCCTTTTATACAGACAGCTCATCTTGATAAGAACAGAAGACAATGCCACAGTTTTTCCGCCATTCCCGGCCCTCCAGACAGCCCGGCACCTCCATAGGAGCCACAGTCTCACATAATCCCAACATAGGGGTGGCGGTTTCGGGTTGATCCCGGTGGAGCGGCGGCACTTCCAGGGTGTAATTTTAAAGCTCTCGGTCCCCAGATGCCACAGTCCAAAAATTTGCATGATTCGTTACTGGAGACCGGAGTTACAGTCCGTTGAAGTTATGGAGTTAGGGGTGTCCAAAACCCCCAGTTCCCAAGGGAGCTCCCCTCTGATAATTGCCACAGATCTTGTCCTCCCTAGGGGTTAACAATCCCCAAAAGAGCGGAGTTCTGGGGCAAAGGGCTGCTGGAGCAACCAGGGGTAAAGTTAGTGGGTGTCCTGCTGTCCTGTGGCCAACCGGGAGATCCAGGAGCTCGGCCAGCCTGAGAGGAGTTAGGCGGGTGTCCGCTGTGAGGTGGCTGACCGGGAATTCCAGGAGCCCGGCCAGCCTAGGAGGGTTTTCCTGGTCATACACAAGCTCTTCACAAAACAAGCAAACAAAAGCTTCCAGAGATTGTGGTTGCTCTGAGGAGCCCAAAACCACTGAGAAACAACAGGGTGGAGGTTGTAGGGGGGGGTTGGGAGGGGTTGGGGGTAGCCTTAGCTGTCTGGTATCTGTGACATCTCCCCCCCCTCCAGTTCGGCAAACCCAGCTAGACCCTTAACGGGTCGGCTTGGGGCTGTCCGACGGTGGCCCTCCACTTCTCGGTTGCTGGGAGAGGTTATCCCATCTCTCCTGATCTTGGGGCATCCTGGGGGGCTCCTGCTGGCGTTTATACACTGCGCCCTGGGCGCAGGGATAGTCAAATAATGCAAAGTCCCAAACAAGTTTGCTAAGGCCGTCTCACAAACAATTGCTGCTCCACAAGTTCTAGTGTCCTTAAGTTCCATGGCCAAACTGTCTCCCTCTGTGACACTCTGTTGAGTACCGGCTGACCCACCCACAAACAAAGCCAGTGCCGGTTTGCCGGCTGTATTTCCACCCCGGACCGGAGGGGGAGGTTGCTCCTTGGTGGGGCAGGTAAAGCTCGGGCACCAACTGTATACACTTTTATGCTCCTTGCCCAATGCAACACCTGCCCTTGGTGAGAAATACTCCAGGACAAGAAAAGGGTAGAGACCCTGCCAAGCTACTGAGGGGAGAGTCCGTCTGTCTTTTCTCCCGAGAAGGAGATCTACCACTGGGGAGGGAGGTCTGCTACCTCCGCTCCATGGGAAACTGTGCTGCTGCTGGGGAGGGAGACCGGCTGTCTCTGCTCCCTGTATGGGGTTCTGCCGCTGGGGAGAGAGACCAACTGTCTCCTCTCCCAGAAAGGGATTCGGCCGCTGGGGAGAGATATCGATACACGTCTCTCCCTTCAAGGGCTTCTCTGTAAGGGGAGGGAGGATGACTACCTGCGCTCCCGAAGGATGGATCTGCCACTGGGGAGAGAGACCGACTGTCTCCTCTCCCAGGAAGGGGTTCTGTGCAAGGGGAGGGAGGACGACTACCTCCGCTCCCAGGGGATGGCTCTGCCGCTGGGGAGAGAGACCGACTGTCTCCTCTCCCTGTACCTGGCTCTGCCGCTGGGGAGAGAGACCGATTGTCTCCTCTCCCGGGAAGGGGTTCTGCTGCTGGGGAGAATTATCGACATCCATCTCTCCCTGCAAGGGGTTCTCTGTAAGGGGAGGGAGGACGACTACCTCCACTCCCAGGGGATGGCTCTGCCACAGGGGTTCTCTGGACAATAAGCGATACCATATCGGATACCAGCCAGGTTACCTCCGAGAGATCCAACAGCTGCTCTCAGGAGTGGCCAATGTTAGTTACTCTCAGTTCTGCCCCGCTCCCAAATTCTGGGTCTTCTGTCAACTTTTCCAATAGTAACCCAGGGCCGCCGAAGCCAAAGCCCTCTGTGGGGGAGAAATCCTCCAGCCATGGCCGTACTTGCATAGCGAGCCATCGGAGGTCCCGATAGCCGTCCTCCACCCACATCTCTGCCCAAACCAGTCAATCTAGTTCCGATAGCCATTCCTCCATGGGCTGCTCTACCAGGAAAAGCACTCGCAAGTCCCACCGGACCCAGTACCTCTCATTTTCTGTGGGGAGGACCTTTCCATCACAATCCTTTTCTTGTTGAAGACTCTCCCTCCATAGTTGCTGGCGGACATTGCTCCTGCAGCTCAGCTGGTCCAGTTCAGAACCAGGACCATCCAGCTGGGTCAGGGCCTCCTGTACTCTCCTTAGGTACTCGGCTTCCATAGTTACTAGCTACTGTGGCCCTTCTCTGTCAGCAGGAATCGTGTGGAAGAAGCAGATCCCACCGCTGCCAGCCAATGTTACGGATACCCCGGCTACCCTGACTGGGTAGCTCCGCTAAAAGGGGTATTTATTTGTATTTATTTATTAAAAATGCTGGTAAATTTCAATCTTACAGAGATTTTAAAGAATCTGACCCTTTAAATCTTTTTATTATTTATATTTAAACTGGTCTTATGCCACCATGAACCTCTTGGGCAGTTCCAGATTGGAAAAATAAGTAACAAACTGTCAGTACAGGGTCATTTTTGTACCATTTGTTCCAAAACCAGATCTCTTCTATATTTGGGAAAAACCTTCAACCATTTTCAACTTTAACACTAACTAAATATAAATTTGAGAGTAGACTTCTTCCCATTTATGTTCTATGAGTAGTGATGTTTTTGAATTATTCTAATTTGAAGATTTTTCAATTTTGGTGCAAATAACTTAAAGTGTTTGTAAAGTTTAAGGAGTTAGTGCCGGCTGTAATGCTCGTGGGATATTCCACTATTAGACCAAACTTGGCCAGTATTCTTGTTATCCCAGCGTCAAGTAGGAATGATAGGGAATATCCCAGAGCAGAGAAAGTTTGCAAGATGAAGTAAGTGGTACTCACTATAGGCAGAATAGTCTTTGGCGGAAACAGGCAGGGAATTAGCAGTTAGGTAGTTCAAGGGTAGACCACTTGAAGGACTGAAGACTACAGGATAGCCTTTGACGGTAACAGGTAGAGAAACCAGTGGAAAGGCAGTTCAAGGGTAAACCAGTAGAAGGGTCAGGCAGGCAGAGTTTGGCAACAGTAAGGCAGTCCAAAGGTAAACCACTAGAATGGTCAGGCAGGCAGGGTTTGGCAACAGTAAGGCAGTCCAAGGGTTCAAAGGATAAACAGGTAGAGTGGTCAGACAGGCAATGTTCAGCAACAGTATAGCAATCCAGTATTTTAGGGATGAAGCAAGCAGAGTAGTCAGACAGGCAGAGTTCATTAACAGTGAGGCAATCGAGTACTTTAGGGGTTAAGCAAGCAGAGTAGTCAGACAGGCAGAGTTAATTAACAGTGAGGAAATAGAGTTCTATAGGGGTTAAGCAAGCAGAGCAGTCAGACAGGCAGAGTTCATTAACAGTGAGGCAATCCAGTACTTTAGGGGTTAAGCAAGCAGAGCAGTCAGACAGGCAGAGTTTATTAACAGTGAGGCAATCGAGTTCTATAGGGGTTAAGCAAGCAGAGCAGTGAGACAGGCAGAGTTCATTAACAGTGAGGCAATCCAGTAGTTTAGGGGTTAAGCAAGCAGAATAGCCAGACAGACAGAGTTCATTAACAATTTAGCAATACAGAATACAGTAATCTATCACACCCAGGAGCACACAAAGTAACACCTATACTTGGGCAGAGAATGTACGTAACTTAAGGTACTTACATAGGTGTAGATTAGCGGCAAGGAGGAGACCGACCGGCTTCAGAGAGGGGAGCGTGCGGCGGTGTTATCGCTGCACGCAACAGGAGCCGACAAAGCCCCTGACAATGAGCAGGGTAGCAGACGTTGCGCCCCTAGC
Organism: Bombina bombina; assembly: GCF_027579735.1. Lineage (NCBI taxonomy): Eukaryota > Metazoa > Chordata > Amphibia > Anura > Bombinatoridae > Bombina > Bombina bombina. The sequence continues at coordinate 103,395,517 of NC_069509.1, forward strand.
AACAGCTAGAGTGGCGTGGCGTGACACCGGCATTATAACAGGGGCACTTTAATTCATTAAGCTTTACAATGACGCTTCTTTTTTGAAATACGTACCGTTGATCCGTCGCACACATCTCCTACTGTAATTAGCAAATCGATGACGAATCCGGCTTCCTCCAATTGTTGCGTTACCCACGAGCTGGACACCAAAGGGGGCACACAGCGATTAGAGGAAGCTGGATTTGTTATCGATATGCTAACTACAGTAGGAGATTTGGGAGAAGGATCAGCGGTCTGTTTTCCACAACGCAAACGTAAGTATTTTAAAAAAGAAGCATCATTGTAAATTTTAATGAATTAAAGTCCCCCTGTTTTTAAGATTATTTTTAGATGCTGGGCACTAATTCCTTAAGCTTTACAATTACTTTAAAGGGACACTGAACCCAAATTTTTTCTTTCCTGGTTCAGATAGAGCATGCGATTTTAAGCAACTTTCTAATTTACTCCTATTATCATGTTTTCTTTGTTGTCTTGCTATCTTTATTTGAAAAAGAAGGCATCTAAGCTTTTTTTGGTTCAGTACTCTGGACAGCATTTTTTTTATTGGTGGATGAATTTATCCACCAATCAGCAAGAACAACCCAGGTTGTTTACCAAAAATGGGCCGGCATCTAAACTTACATTCCTGCATTTCAAATAAAGATACCAAGAGAATGAAGAAAATGTGATAATAGGAGTAAATTAGAAAGCTGCTTAAAATGTCATGCTCTATCTGAATCACAAAAGAAAAAAATTGGGTTCAGTGTCGCTTTAAGTACCAGTAAATATTAAACCTTAATTTTTAAAAAATACTACCTGATATTGTTTCTACTATATTATATAAACTTGATTTCTGTATAATTTTCTAAATCTCATTTTTATGTTTCAGATTCTAGGATAACACTAATGTGTATTTTTATTTCTTAACAGATTCTTTTGTACCAGACGCGAAATATGTGTCACCATATGAGGTAAGACTGTTAGTTATTACATGTGGAAATATTTTTATTTTTAAAAAAGAGTCACAGACAAATGGATTCAAAACTTTATTGACTGTGGAGTTACAATGTACAATGTAATATTCATTATGTCATGTTTAGAAAGTCTGAAATAAAGTTACATTTTTAGCTGTAACATTACAAAGTCCATACACCATCCTTCTAAATGTATTTAAAAAAAGAAATTCTTTATTAGCAAAAATTTTTACATTTTAGTTGTTTAAATAAATATATATATGTGGGTGTGTGTGAGTGGATTTGTATGTATGTATATAGTTATGTGTTTATATGTGTATGTATGTATATATGTGTGTCTATGTATGTATGTGTGAATGTAAATATGTTTGTCTATGTATGTATGTGTGTATGTAAATATGTGTGTCTATGTATGTACTGTATGTGTGTATGTAAATATGTGTGTCTATGTATGTACTGTATGTGTGTATGTAAATATGTGTGTCTATGTATGCATGTACTGTATGTGTGTATGTAAATATATGTTTGTCTATGTATGTGTGTATGTAAATAGGTGTATGTATGTATGTGTGAATGTAAATATGTTTGTCTATGTATGTATGTGTGTATGTAAATATGTGTGTCTATGTATGTACTGTATGTGTGTATGAATATATGTGTGTCTATGTATGCATGTACTGTATGTGTGTATGTAAATATATGTTTGTCTATGTATGTGTGTATGTAAATAGGTGTGTGTATATATGTGTGTCTATGTATGTATGTGTGTATGAATATATGTGTGTCTATGTATGTACTGTATGTGTGTATGTAAATATATGTTTGTCTATGTATGTGTGTATGTATGTATGTGTGTATGTATGTATGTGTGTATGTATGTATGTGTGTATGTAAATAGGTGTATGTATGTGTATATGAATATATGTGTGTCTAGGTATGTATGTGTATATGTATATATGTGTGTCTAGGTATGTATGTGTGCACATATATATGTTCACAAACATACACAGATATACACACACATACAAATGCACACATATATTTATACAGATTTGAGTCCTTCCCAGTCCAACACCTTGTTATTTACTAAATCCAATGTAATAAATGTTAACACAAAATTTAGATATGTCACAAATATTAATGTTTTATTTATATGTTTGTATCTATGTTTAGCTATATTTATATATACTGTGTGTATATATATATTTATGTTTTATTTATATGTTTGTATCTATGTTTAGCTATATTTATATATACTGTGTGTATATTTATATATAAATAACATTTTACAGCGTGAAGAACAAAATGATTTAAACTAATAGCGCACTTTGGGCTCAGTGCAAGAATAAGAGCGCTATTGATTTAACTTGAGAGGCGTTAGCAGGACCGTCTTTAACACAGGGCAAAAGGGGCAGCTGCCCAGGGCCCAGTCTTTGTTATGGGGCCCAAGAGTCCTAAAAAAAAAAAAAAATTTTTTTTTTTTTTTTGGTTAATGCCAGACTGCTGATGTCAGTCCTAATACTGTCACAGTCAAAAGTTCTCTGCTTATATTTATTTGTGGGAAACTGTGCCAGACTGAGCTGGGATCATGTGACATGCCAAGCTAGTG
>NC_069509.1:103398319-103473319 GCF_027579735.1 Bombina bombina
ATACATACACACACATACATACATACACACACACATACATACCTTGTTTTATTACACTTTGCTATAAGGTTTGTGGCAACCATGTGTCGAGCAAGTCTATTGGCGCCATTTTTTCCAATATTTCCACTTATAAACATACACCTATACAGTATATACACACTACCAGTAAAAAGATTTTGAAGGATCAGATGATGATTAGCATTTTTTTAAGCAATAAAGTATTTTTTAACCCCTTAAGGACCAGCAACGTACCCTGTACTTCGCTGCTGTCCTGGGCTTCTCTCTGCCGCAATCTCGCTAAAAATAGTGAGATTGCGCTATTTCTGCATGCCCTACGAGTGGGCAGAGTTACCTATGCAAAGACAGCGGTGGTGCCTATCGTAGGTGGGTGGGAGGGTAAGGAGGGAGGCGGGTGGGCAGCCCATCGCTGGAGGGGGCGGGAGGTGGGGATCCCAGAGAATCATTTACAACCATTTGTGCCACAAGAAACCTAAAATTGTGAAGAAGTTAACTATTTTTTATTTGATCGCACTAGGTTCACTTTATTGCGGTGGTCTGGAACCTAACCCGCAATATCTCAGAGGTATGTGTGTGTATGTGTGTGTATATATACATATACATGTATATATACATATACATACACACACACACATACATACATACACACACACACAGTGGATATAAAAAGTCTACATACCCCTGTTAAAATATCAGGTTTCTGTGATGTAAATAAATTAGACAAAGATAAATCATTTCAGAACTTTTTCCACCTTTAATGTGACCTATAAACTGCACAACTCAATTGAAAAACAAACTGAAATCTTTAAGGTGGAGGGAAGTAAACAAAAAAAACTAAAATAATGTGGTTGCATAAGTGTGCACACCCTCTTATAACTGGGGATTTAGCTGTGTTCAGAATTAAGCAATCACATTAAAAACTATGTTAAATAAGAGTCATCACACACCTGCCATAATTTAAAGGGCCTCTAATTAACCCTGAATAAAGTTCAGCTGTTCTAATAGGTCTTTCCTGACATTTTCTTAGTCGTGTCCTACACAAAAGCCATGGTCCTCAGTGAGCTTCCAAAGCATCAGTGGGATCTCATTGCTAAAAGGTATCAGTAAGTTTTAGTTCCTAGTCTAACAACCTGTAAAATGGCATCTGCAATAAAATAATTGGCCAACTTAAGAGCTTTAATCCTATCTTGAATTTCATCAAAGGAAGTCTCTACTTGAAGAGAATCAGACAAGGCGTCGAACCAATAAGATGCCACACTAGTCACGGTGGCAATACACATCGCAGGTTGCCACTGGAGACCTTGATGAACAAAAATCTTTTTCAAATAAGCCTTCAGCTTCTTGTCCATCTGATCCTTAAAGGAGCAGCTATCCTCATTAGGAATAGTGGTTCTCTTAGCCAGAGTGGAAAAGGCCCCTTCATCTTTGGGTACAGTATACCAAGGGTCTTTAATGGAGTCCTCGACAGGAAACATTTTCTTAAAAATGGGAGATGTGGAAAAAGACACCCCTGGTTTCTCCATTTCCTGTGAGATAATCTCCCTAGCACGGTCCGGCACAGGAAACACCTCCGAAGTGGAAGGTTCATCAAAGAAACTATTAAGTGTACTAGATTTCTTAGGAGTGACAATGACAGGGGTATTGGAGTCATCTAAAGTAGCTAAAACCTCCTTTAACAATAAACAAAGATGTTCAAGCTTAAATCTGAAGAATACCAACTCAGAAGAAGGAATTATAATGTCTGAATCTGAGATTTCACCCTCAGAAAGTCTCAATGTATCTTCCTCATCAGACTTATGAGAAATGGCAACTTGGGAAGCAGAGCTGAGGATGGGCACCTTACTTTCTGAATTTCTAGATTTCCTCTTGCATTTTCCCTGTAATCTGGGAATGGCAGCTAATGCCACAGATACCGCTGAAGATACCTAGGCAGCATTTTCTGCTTTTAAATAAACTCTACTAGGAGTTATAGAGGAAGTGCAGGGCACTGCATGTGACGCCATGGAGGCTTGGGACGTAGCAGGAGAAAGCGGAGGTATTATTTTAACAGCATCATCCTGAGAGACATTAGGCTCAAAATTTGTACCTTTATTTTGCAAGGTTTTCTAAACACATGAAGAACAAAATTGCATAGGAGCTGTAATTTGTGCATCTAAACAAAATAAGCATGAATTTATGAGAGCAGGTTCTTGCTCCATAACAGACATGTTGTGAAACAGTAAATAACCTTGTACAGATAAGTTTCAAAGATTTTAATATTCAATTAAAATAAACCAAGGAAAAAATTCACTTTAAATTTTATCCCAAATTAGGATTGATCCCCAGCTAAAATTATGTGAGAAAAGTTAAGAAAAAACATTTAATAAATGTCAAATAAACTTCTAAAATACCCCTCAGACAACCCCACACCTTAATTACTGAGGAGCCTTACCGCTACCTATTAAGACCGGATCACCCAGAAATGAAGAAAAACAACTTTTTCCTCAGAAACGTTATGAGGTAAAGCCGGTCATGTGACCGCACTGCCGAGCTCAAATTACTGCTGTGACACAGAGAGGCACTTAAAAAGCTTCATGGTACACTGAGTACAAGAAATAACTTTTTTCAAACCGGAGAGTTTAAAATGTTGCATCAGTTTATTTTAAATCAAAGGGGAAATGAATAAGCTGCTGAAATAGAAAATTCAGCCTTACTTTCAGTTTAAACTTGTATTGTTTTATCAAGTAAATATGTACAAGTAAGGATTGAGAAAGAGATGGATAAGAAAGGGTTAAAGAGCACTCATTTCTAATAGGAGGTACAATAGAGCTGAAATTACTCAGCTAAAGTATGGTGATAGGTAATGTTAAATAGTTAATGTTAAAAACAAACTATTATAAATGGTTAAAAAAAGAAGAAACTATATATTATGATAAAGGTGAAACCTAGTCACCAGTGGCTACCAAATCTCCATAGAAAGTCTTAAGCAAGAGTGTACAATAAGGCCTTGAACAGAAATAGACAGGAGCTTTTAACGCCCAAACATGTCCAAAACTCTAACCCCCTCAGATTTATATCAACATTTACAAGTCAGAGTGACCAAATTTCCAACATTTTGAATAAACATTGGCATTTTCTACAAGCTGATGAACAACTACAGTCAATTATTCCTGACAAACCTTTGTTTACCTACAGGAGAGCTAGAAACCTTAGCGATTGCCTAATAACTAGTCATTTTGATAGAAACTCTAAGAAACTACCCCTGTATAGGGGCTCTATAGCATGTGGCAATTGCAAGGTATATCAAAGAAGGAGTACTGGATGCTCTGGTAAAACGTAACATATATGGTGAAGAAAAAAACATTGTGGACAGGTTCCAGAGTAAATGGATGATTAACAATCATATTACCTGTAAAAGCAACTAATGTAAAATATTGTGTATCATGTAGTTGTAATTTATTCTATGTAGGTATGACTACTAGATTTATGGGCAGAAGAATGACTGAACATCTCAGCAATATTAGTAATGCTGGTAAGGACGTAGAAAAAGGAAATAAAAACAGAATTTATGTTTACTTGATAAATTTCTTTCTCCTACGGTGTGTCCGGTCCACGGCTTCATCCTTACTTGTGGGATATTCTCATTCCCTACAGGAAGTGGCAAAGAGAGCACAACAGCAGAGCTGTCCATATAGCTCCCCCTCTAGCTCCGCCCCCCAGTCATTCGACCGACGGTCAGGAGAAAAAGGAGAACCATAGGGTGCAGTGGTGACTGTAGTGTACAAAAACAAACATTTTAAACCTGACTAAAAGCCAGGGCGAGCCGTGGACCGGACACACCGTAGGAGAAAGAAATTTATCAGGTAAACATAAATTCTGTTTTCTCCTACATTGGTGTGTCCGGTCCACGGCTTCATCCTTACTTGTGGGAACCAATACCAAAGCTTTAGGACACGGATGAAGGGAGGGAGCAAGTTAGGTAACCTAAACGGAAGGCACCACTGCTTGTAAAACCTTTCTCCCAAAAATAGCCTCCGAAGAAGCATAAGTATCGAATTTGTAAAATTTGGCAAAAGTATGCAGAGAAGACCACGTCGCTGCATTACAGATCTGTTCAACAGAAGCCTCATTCTTGAAGGCCCATGTGGAAGCCACAGCTCTAGTAGAATGAGCAGTAATTCGTTCAGGAGGCTGCCGTCCGGCAGTCTCATAAGCCAATCGGATGATGCTTTTTAACCAGAAGGAAAGAGAGGTAGCAGTAGCTTTCTGACCACTCCTCTTACCAGAATAGACGACAAACAATGAAGATGTCTGTCTGAAATCCTTTGTTGCGTCTAGAAAGAATTTTAAATCACGAACCACATCTAGATTGTGTAACAAACGTTCCTTTTTAGAAACTGGATTAGGACACAGAGAAGGAACAACTATTTCCTGGTTAATATTCCTATTGGAAACCACCTTTGGAAGAAAACCAGGTTTGGTACGTAAAACGATCTTATCTGTATGGAACACCAGATAGGGTGATTACACTGCAAAGCAGACAATTCAGAAACTCTTCTAGCAGAAGAAATAGCAACCAAAAACAAAACTTTCCAAGATAGTAACTTAATATCTATGGAATGTAAAGGTTCAAACGGAACCCCTTGAAGAACTGAAAGAACTAAATTTAGACTCCATGGAGGAGTCACAGGTCTGTAGACAGGCTTAATTCTGACCAACGCCTGTACGAATGCCTGAACATCTGGCACGGCTGCCAGACGTTTGTGTAACAAGACAGACAGAGCAGATATATGTCCCTTTAAGGAACTAGCTACTAGCTGACAGACCTTTCTCCAAACCTTCTTGGAGAAAGGAAAGAATCCTTGGAATTCTAATTTTACTCCATGAGTAACCCTTGGATTCGCACCAATAGAGATGTTTCTGCCATATCTTATGGTAAATTCTCCTGGTTACAGGCTTTCTAGCCTGAACCAGAGTATCTATAACTGATTCCGAAAACCCACGCTTAGATAGAATCAAGCGTTCAATCTCCAAGCAGTCAGCTGCAGAGAAACTAGGTTTGGATGTTCGAATGGACCTAGCACTAGAAGGTCCTGTCTCAATGGTAGCTTCCATGGTGGAGCCGATAACATATTCACCAGGTCTACATACCAAGTCCTGCGTGGCCACGCAGGAGCTATTAGAATCACCGAAGCCTTCTCCTGTTTGATCCTGGCTACTAGCCTGGGGAGTAGAGGAAACGGTGGAAAGACATACGCTAGATTGAATGACCAAGGCGCCACTAATGCATCTACCAATGTCGCCTTGGGATCCCTGGACCTGGACCCGTAGCGTGGAACCTTGGAGTTCTGACGAGACGCCATCAGATCCAGATCTGGAATGCCCCATAGTTGGTTAACTGGGCAAAGACCTCCGGGTGAAGTTCCCACTCCCCCGGATGGAAAGTCTGACGACTCAAATAATCCGCCTCCCAGTTGTCTACTCCTGGGATGTGAATTGCAGATAGATGGCAGGAGTGATCCTCTGCCCATTTGATGATCTTGGATACTTCTCTCATCACCAGGGAACTCTTTGTTCCTCCCTGATGATTGATGTACGCTACAGTCGTCATGATGTCCGACTGAAATCTTATGAATTTGGCCTCCGCTAGTTGAGGCCAAGCCAGGAGCGCATTGAATATCGCTCTCAGTTCCAAAATGTTTATCGGGAGAAGAGATTCTTCCCGAGACCATAGACCCTGAGCTTTCAGGGAGTTCCAGACCGCGCCCCATCCTAAGAGACTGGCGTCGGTCATGACAATGATCCACTCTGGTCTGCGGAAACTCATTCCCTGGGACAGGTGATCCTGAGACAACCACCAGAGGAGCGAGTCTCTGGTTTTCTGGTCCATTTGTATCTGGGGAGACAAATCTTCATAATCCCCATTCCACTGCTTGAGCATGCACAGTTGCAATGGTCTTAGATGAATTCTGGCAAAAGGGACTATGTCCATTGCCGCAACCATTAGACCGATTACCTCCATGCACTGAGCCACAGAAGGCTGAGGAATGGCATGAAGAACTCGATAAGCATTTGAAAGTTTTGACTTCCTGACTTCCGTCAGAAAGATTTTCATTTCTACCCAGACTATTATTGTTCCCAGGAAGGGAACCCTTGTGACCGGGGACAGAGAACTTTTTTCTACGTTCACCTTCCACCCGTTAGACCTTAGAAAGGCTAGAACAATATCCGTATGAGCCTTCGCTTTGTGGAAGGACGACGCCTGAATTAAGATGTCGTCTAGGTAAGGTGCTACCGCAATGCCCCTTGGCCTTAGCAGTGCTAGAAGGGATCCTAACACCTTTGTAAAAATTCTTGGAGCAGTGGCCAATCCGAAGGGAAGAGCCACAAACTGATAATGCTTGTCCAGGAAGGCGAACCTTAGGAACTGATGGTGAACTTTGTGGATCCGAATATGCAGGTATGCATCCTTTAGGTCCACGGTAGTCATATATTGACCCTCCTGGATCATTGGTAAAATTGTTCGAATTGATTCCATTTTGAATGATGGAACTCTGAGGAATTTGTTTAGGATCTTTAAGTCCAGAATTGGCCTGAACGTTCCCTCCTTTTTGGGAACTACAAACAGGTTTGAGTAAAAACCCAGTCCTTGTTCTGCTTTTGGAACTGGGTGTATCACTCCCATTTTTAAAAGGTCTTCTACGCAATGTAAGAATGCCCGTCTCTTTGTCTGGTCTAAAGACAAGCGAGACATGTGAAACCTTCCCTTTGGAGGAAGGTCCTTGAATTCTAGGAGATACCCCTGAGAGACAATCTCTAAAGCCCAGGGGTCTAGGACATCTCTTGCCCAAGCCTGAGCAAAGAGAGAGAGTCTGCCCCCTACCAGATCCGGTCCCGGATCGGGGGCTATCCTTTCATGCTGATTTGGTAGCAGCAGCAGGCTTCTTGGCCTGTTTCCCCTTGTTCCAGCCTTGCAATGGTTTCCATGCTGGTTTGGGCTGGGAAGTGTTACCCTCTTGTCTAGAGGCTGTAGAGCTAGGAGCCGGTCCGTTCCTGAAATTGCGAAAGGAACGAAAATTAGACTTATTTTTTGCTTTGAAAGGTCTATCCTGTGGAAGGGCATGGCCCTTTCCCCCAGTGATGTCTGAAATAATCTCTTTCAATTCTGGCCCGAATAGGGTCTTACCCTTGAAAGGAATAGTAAGAAATTTTGTTTTGGACGACACATCCGCCGACCAAGATTTTAGCCAAAGCGCCCTGCGCGTCACTATTGCAAAACCTGAATTTTTCGCCTCTAATTTAGCTAATTGAAAAGCGGCATCTAAAATAAAGGAATTAGCCAACTTCAGTGCGTGAATTCTGTCCATGACTTCATCATATGGAGTCTCCTTCTGGAGCGAATTTTCTAGTTCATCGAACCAAAAAGACGCCGCCGTGGTGACAGGAATAATGCACAAAATTGGTTGAAGAAGGAAACCTTGCTGAACAAAAATTTTATTAAGCAATCCTTCTAATTTTTTATCCATAGGATCTTTGAAAGCGCAACTGTCCTCTATTGGAATAGTTGTGCGCTAACGTTGAAACTGCCCCCTCTAGCTTAGGGACCGTCTGTCATGCGTCCCTTCTGGGGTCAACAATGGGGAACATTTTCTTAAATATAGGAGGGGGAACAAAAGGAACACCTGGCTTCTCCCACTCCTTAGTCACTATATCCGCCATCTTAGGTATCGCAAACGCATCAGTGTGTACTGGGACCTCTAGGAAATTGTCCATTTTACACAATTTTTCTGGGATCACCAAAGGATCACAATCATCAAGTGCAGCTAGGACCTCCTTAAGTAGGGCGCGGAGGTGTTCTAGCTTAAATTTAAATGTTATGGTATCAGGCTCTGCCTGCTGAGAAACTTTTCCTGTCAGAAATTTCTCCCTCAGAAAGGCCCTCCCTCACCGCCAATTCAGCTTGAAGTGAGGGCACTACAGATAAATTATCCTCTGCATCTGCTTGCTCATTGTCTGTGTTTAAAACTGAGCAATCACGCTTCCTAGGAAAGGCTGGCAGTTTGGATAAAAAATGCTAATTGTTGCATAGTAATCGCAATTGGTGCGCTAGATGTACTGGGCATCGCCTGCGCGGGCATAGCTGGTGTTGACACAGAAGGAGAGGAAAGCAAGCTATCTTCACTACCTTCAGCTAAAGAATCATCTTGGGCTATATTTTTAAGTGTGATTGTACTGTCCTTAAGCTGGTTGGACACTATGGCACACTGCACACATAAATTTAATGGGGGAACCACCTTGGCCTTTGGACATACAGAACATAGTCTATCTGAAGATTCAGACATTTTTGACAGGCTTAAACAGAACTACAATGCAATAAAAATTATTTTTGACAAAAACGTTACTGTCTCTTTAAATAATAAAAGAGCACACATTATTACTGAAACATCAAAAAACCATGAAATAAACATCCGATCTTAATGAAATTTTCACCACAGAGCCTTAATGCTTTGAAAAGATTGCACACACATTTTCAGACCAATTAACCCCTTAATGCCCAAACCGGAGCTAATAACAGTTATTAACCGGTTAACACACTACAGTACTAGCCCCAGCTTCCCCTGTAGCCTTTACCATTCTTAGGGATTATTTTAGTAGGAAATAAACCTCTCTGGGGTCCTTTCTGATGCCCCACATGAAGCTGCATGGACTGCCTAGGCAAAATCAACTGCGCAATTGAGGCCTGAAAATGAGGCCTCCTCCCTCTTCATTCCAGAGTGGAGGGGCCTTTCTGACTAGATTTAGGTGTCCAAATAAGTGCCAGGCCGAAATTAAACCCCAAAAGTGTTTTAAAGTCTGCAAAAACACCTTATTTATAGTGAAAAACATGCTAAAAAGCAATCGATTTTAAAGCCCACAATAGTGTCAACCAGCATAGAGGCCTAAATATAAGCCATCATTTTATACAGAGTCTAAGAAAAAATGGCTTACCTATCCCAGTGGGAATTTCTGACAGTCTTCTAGCATTACATGGTCTTGTTAGAAAAATGACTGATCATACCTGAAGCAGTTAAGCCTGCAAACTGTTCCCCCCAACTGATGTTCTCTGGTTTCAACAGTCCTGCGTGGGAACAGCAATGGATTTTAGTTACTGGTGCTAAAATCATACTCCTCTCAACAGAAATCTTCTTCACTTTCTGCTGCAGAGTAAATAGTACAAACCGGCACTATTTTAAAATAACAAACTCTTGATAGAAGAAATAACTACAACTAACACCACATACTCTTTACCACCCCCGTGGAGATGCTACTTGTTCAGAGCGGCAAAGAGAATGACTGGGGGGCGGAGCTAGAGGGGGAGCTATATGGACAGCTCTGCTGTTGTGCTCTCTTTGCCACTTCCTGTAGGGAATGAGAATATCCCACAAGTAAGGATGAAGCCGTGGACCGGACACACCAATGTAGGAGAAATTACAAGCGTTGCCAGACATTTTCTACAATATCACAATGGCAACACTAGTGCCTTCAAATGTTGGGGTCTGGAAACTAAGATCTGGTATAAGAGGAGGTGACGTTGAACAAGCGTTATTATAAAAAAAAAAAAAAAAAAAAGGGAGCCAGATGGATCTTTAAATTAAATTCTGTCATGCCCTACGGGATGAATGAAAACAACATTTATTTATTTTTTATGAGACAATAAGAATAAGGGATATATGTTATCCTAACATGATGTAAGGTTGTATCTTATATTAAAAATAAATCATTGATGAGTCACTGTGTGATTATAGTGTGATCCATAAGCACAATCGGTTAAGACTAGGATAATTGGTTTATTTGCCTTAGGATGTTCCTTATAACGTTAGATCTTATTTGGAATAGATGTAAACAACCAGGAATAACATCTATCTAATTACAGGCTAAACTTTCTCTGTATATATCCATAATTTAAAATAGCCGTCTATGATAAAAGCTCAACTCAGATGTGCACCCAGAAGAAGTGAAGGGTGAAAGTAATCCATACATAGACACTTCTAATATAGCGTTAATATTAGTCATAACCAAGGATTAACTGTTTTATGTATTACACGTAAATACAGGTGTTTGACTGAAGTATTATTTCCTTATTTATTTAGTGTATTTTTTTAAGGATACGATGCATACTCTTCACTAAATTTTTAACTGGAACTGTATTAAGTCACGTTGTAAATAGAATGGATAGTAGTATATGATAAGAAACTATTATTACTATCAAATATACCGATATTACTATATGTATTACAACGAATCATCACAGCATGGCGTTTAATGCCTCTTGAAAGTGCACGTCTGAGTTTTTATCTCGCACATATCTTTTCAACTTAATAGCCGTTTTGTGATGATAGAATTATAATATCTATATCCCTATTAAGTAGCACTAAGAAAATACTGCTACCAATCACAGTAAGATAATAAAAAGGAGTGTACGATCAAGTTATGGTGGATTGGTTATATAAACTATTATACGAACCAATCATCATGTACAAAGGTTGACAACACGTCTACGTATGAACTTACTATGATTGGTTAATGGGGGGGGCGTGTATGTGAATCGACACACCATTGGTCCAATGACAGCAATGCAAGTATTAAAAGCTGTGAGATTACGGCACTCGGTTTGTCAAATCTTTTCAGCTCACATTGAAAAAGGCCAGGTTGTAACGACCGAAACGCGTTAGTGTTGATTTTAAAGTTTATTCCCTAATAGTTGTTTGTAGACTATTCTAGACCACTGTCTAAGCTACCCCTGGCACCTGAAGCCGACGTTTCCAGCTATCGGCCAGGAACACAGGGGGGTAGTTAACAATGTATATAGTTATATTGTTTTCAGCCTTCTATGGGGATTTGGTAGCCACTGGTGACTAGGTTTCACCTTCATCATAGTATATAGTTTCTTTTTTTTAACCATTTATAATAAAGTTGGTTTTTACCATTAACTATTTAACATTAACTATCACCATACTTTAGCTGAGTATAATTTCAGCTCTATTGTACCTCCTATTAGGAATGAGTGCTCTTTAACCCTTTCTTATCCATCTCTTCCCCAATCCCTACTTGTAGCTATTATATTTAAAGGGGCAGCACAGAGGTTCATATAACCTTTAATTTCCTATAGTTATTGGATCATAGTGCCAATATAAATTTCTTTCTTTTCTATCAAGTAATATGTGTCAGAAAAAAAGCCTAATAAAAACATTTTACCCTTTCTTTATAATAGAGTTTAAATGTTAATCTCAATCATGCTACAGTGCCTGCTTCATGCCCCAGTGTAACCCATACAACAGGATTATCTATGTCCCAATAAAAAAGCAGTGTCTTAATTTGTTAAGTGCATGGTCTCCCCAACTGGAAGAAAAAGAACTTACCTGCTCCGCTGTCTGGCATGTAGACAGTAACAAGGTATGAGAAGACAGTTCTTCACAGAGACCTTTGAAAAAGAAAGAACGGAGCAGCCAACTCTGACTTTCTAAACTAGGGCAGCAATTGTTAGGAAAACTCAGTAAGTACCTCTTTACAAGTTCCAAACTGCTTTAAAGCCACCACTACCCGAATGCAAGGAATGACGTGGAATACGGCTATACCCCAAAACTTGCTTGTAGATTAAATCAAAATTTTTCTTCAGACACCTACACTTCACCTCCATGCACCGAAGGCAAAGAGAATGACTGGGGTTTGTGGGTAAGGGAATGATACTTAACAGTTTAACTGTGGTGCTCTTTGCCTCCTCCTGCTGGCCAGGAGTGATATTCCCAACAGTAATTACTCAAGTCGTGGACTCACCATATCTTAGGAAAGAAACATAATTTATGTAAGAACTTACCTGATGAATTAATTTCTTTCATAGTGGCGAGAGTCCACGAGCTGTTACTAATAGGATATACATTCCTACCAGGAGGATGCAAAGTTTTCCAAACCTCAAAAAGCCTATAAATACCCACCTAAAAAAAGAGGAGCAGGAAAAGAAGACGTGCTTTATATATAAAAAAAATAATAACCCTCTTAACTCAATTATAAAATACTGGCTCAATGGCATCTCTTCTGGGACACTTTTTAAGTGGGCGTGGAGAGGGTGTGGCTTGGGGCATTAGCTTCTTGCGGCCTCAAATTCATTACAAAATCAATTTTATATATATATATATATATATATATATATATATATACACACACACACACACAGTCCATTTCATGAGAACACCCTGATTAGATATCGAGAAGTGTAATAACTTGCACTCTGAATTATAAAGTGGCCGAGTTAAGAAATTGAGTTAAATCCATAATGCTATCATCTAGAATGCTCTACTAACAACATGAAGCATTGTTCTAACTATTCATCATTTCATCTCTCCACAGGTATGCATTTCTTTCTCTGCATTTCATGCCCTGGTTGTTATCCCACGTCCCTTTAATGTTTTTTCAATATACTGGTATGCATTTCTTTTTCTGCATTTCATGCCCTGGTTGTTATCCCACGTCCCTTTAACCCCTTAACGGCACGCGTCGTACAGGGTACGTCTTGCACAAACTGGTCTTTAAAGACCAGCGACGTACCCTGTACGACGTTGGGGTTGAAAGCGGCTGGAAGCGATCCTGATTGCTTCCAGCCGCTTTCCGGTTATTGTAGTGATGCCTCGATATCGAGGCATCACTGCAATAACATTTTACCCCATCCGATGCAGAGAGAGCCACTCTGTGGCCCTCTCTGCACCGGACATCGATGCCGCGATCGTTGGTGGGTGGGAGCAGACGTGGGAGGCGGGTGGGCGGCGATCGATGGCTTACCGGTGGGCGGGCTTGCTTGGGGGCGCGCGTGCGCGCGTGCACAGGGGAGGCGGGCGGGCGCGTGCACGGGGAGGGAGTGGGTGGGAACCGTTACACTATGGAACAGTGTGGTTTCTGTTTGTGTTTAGAGGGAGAGAGGGGGAATAAATATGTGAATCGAAGTGATCTGGGAGGGGGTGGGGGTTTAGTTTGGGGGGGGAAGCTACACTACAGAAAAGTGGGGGAAAAATAAAAAATATACATTTTTTTTGTAAACTGGGTACTGGCAGACAGCTGCCAGTACCCAAGATGGCTCCCAATAATGTAGAGGGGGAGGGTTAGAGAGCTGTTTGGGGGGGGATCAGGGAGGTTTGGGGCTAAGAGGGATCCTACACAGCAGCATATGTAAATATGCTCCAAAAAAAAAAAAAACTTTTATTTTAGTACTGGCAGACTTTCTGCCAGTACTTAAGATGGTGGGGACAATTGTGGGGTGGGGGAGGGAAGAGAGCTGTTTGGGAGGGATCAGGGGGTCTGATGTGTAAGGTGGGAGGCTGATCTCTACACTAAAGCTAAAATTAACCCTGCAAGCTCCCTACAAGATCCCTAATTAACCCCTTCACTGCTAGACATAATACAGGTGTGATGTGCAGCGGCATTTAGCAGCCTTCTAATTACCAAAAAGCATTGCCAAAGCCATATATGTCTGCTATTTCTGAACAAAGGGGATACCAGAGAAGCATTTACAACCATTTGTGCCATAATTGCACAAGCTGTTTGTAAATAATTTCAGTGAGAAACCTAAAATTGCGAAAAAATTTACGTTTTTTTTACATTTGATCGCATTTGGCGGTGAAATGGTGGCATTAAATATACCAAAATGGGCCTAGATTATACTTTGGGTTGTCTACTACACTAAAGCTAAAATTAACTCTACAAGCTCCCTACATGCTCCCTAATTAACCCCTTCACTGCTGGGCATAAAACACGTGTGGTGCGCAGTGGCATTTAGCAGCCTTCTAATTACCAAAAAGCAATGCCAAAGCCATATAAGTCTGCTATTTCTGAACAGAGGGGATCCCAGAGAAGCACTTACAACTATTTATGCCATAATTGCACAAGTTGTTTGTAAATAATTTCTGTGAGAAACCTAGTTTGTGAAAAAATTTGTGAAAAAGTGAACATTTTTTTTTATTTGATCGCATTTGGCGGTGAAATGGTGGCATGAAATATACCAAAAAAATATATATACATGTCAAGGGATATTTAGGTATTCCTGACAGATATCAGGGTTCCAATGTAACTAGCGCTCATTTTGAAAAAAAGTGGTTTTGAAATAGCAAAGTGCTACTTGTATTTATTGCCCTATAACTTGCAAATAAAGCAAAGAACATGTTAACATTGGGTATTTCTAACATTGGGTATTTTAGAAACTATTTAGCATGGTTGGTTTTTGGTGGTTGTAAATGTGTAACAGATTTTGGGGGTCAAAGTTAGAAAAAGTGTTTTTTTTCCATTTTTTCCTCATATTTTATAATATTTTTAATAGTAAATTATAAGATATGATGAAAATAATGGTATCTTTAGAAAGTCCATTTAGTAGCGAGAAAAACGCTATATAATATATGTGTGGGTACAGTAAATGAGTAAGAGGAAAATTACAGCTAAACACAAACCCTGCAGAAATGTAAAAATAGCCCTGGTCCTTAAGGGAAAGAAATTGAAAAATGGCCTTGTCCTTAAGGGGTTAATGTTTTTTCAATATACTGGTATGCATTTCTTTCTCTGCATTTCATGCCCTGGTTGTTATGCATTTCCTCTGATGTCTGAATTTATGACTTTTTCTGTATAATTGTTATCAGCTCCATTGTATAATTTCTGTGTGCATCCCCCAGCCATTTGCTCACCCCCCCCCCCCATCTAATTTACAAGTGTGTAACTCCAGTCTTCCTAACTAGTCTACTTGTAACACAGCTGCCTTGAATCAAATCATTCCAACCCTAATTTTACTACTATATACAGCTGAGAGCTGACTCTGAGGCCTTGGCTCTGAAATTCAAAGTGTCCGAGTTAAGAAATGGAGTTTAGAAACTGGAGGGGAAACTGCAGACCCCACTAACAGGTAATCCTTACTAACTGTACACCTGCACAATGCTCTCTATGTCCTTTCTGATCTTTCTGTCTGCCATCTTCCTAAAACTCACTGCATGCCCTTATAACATCAATAATCCCCACACTATCCTTATCTCTCCCTCCCTCCTCTCATCCCCTTTGCTGTCCTCTCATGAACTACTCTGTTTCCTTAGCAATACTTCCCCATCTTACTCTCCTGTGTCTAGACATACCCGCTCCTACAAGTCTCACTCTCACCTTCTGTCACTCTCACTGCTACTACTGCTTGCTTCTGGTGACATCTCTCCTAACCCTGGCCCTGCAGCAATCACCACACTCATACACTCTCACTCAGTCCCCCACAATACAAACTCAAGGTCACGCGATCCCAACAATCTCATCTCCATTAACCCACAGCGCTTATCCCCTCTCTTTTCTTGTGCCCTCTGGAATGCACGCTCTGTCTGTAACAAACTTACAACTGTTCACGACCTGTTTGTTTCTAACGCTTTCAATCTTCTAGCAATTACTGAAACCTGGCTTTCTTCCTTTGACACTGCTTCCATTGCTACTCTAACGCACGGCGGTCTCCACTTTAGCCACACACCTAGGCCAGGTGAGAGACATGGTGGCGGTGTTGGAATCTTACTGTCCCCTTCCTGCTCCTATCAGCACCTCCATCCTCATCCATCTCTCTCCTTCTCCTCCTTTGAAGTCCATTGCATCTGCATTTTCTCCCCCCTCTCCCTCAAGGTGGCAGTTATCTATCGCCCCCTGGACCAACCTCCCAATTCCTCGACAACTTTGCTGCCTGGCTTTCTCACTTTCTCTCTACAAATACACCTGCTGCCTCTAAACGTCTCTCACTCACAAACTCCTTTAGTCTTTCACAATCAACCCTATTCCCTACTCACCGTGACGGACAATCTCTTGATCTGGTATTCTCCTACCTCTGCTCCCCTTCTGATGTCACCTGTCGTCCATTTCCCATCTCAGACCACCATCTGCTCACCTATAATCTCAATGTACAGGCTAAACCAATTTCTACCCACCGCCTCCACACCTGTAGAAATCTGCACACTGTGGATCCTTTCCAACTTTCTAACCTTATTCAAAAACGCCTTCCCCACACTTCCACGGTATCCTGCCCTGACCTTGCTACAAACCACTATAACAATACTCTCTCCTCTGCACTCGACACCCTTGCTCCTCCAAAAATACGCAAAACCCCACGTCGTCAGCTCCAGCCCTGGCACTCTCAGCAAACACGCTATCTACAAAAATGCTCCCGTGCTGCTGAACGTGCCTGGAGGAAATCCCGCTCTGAACACGATTTCCTACACTATAAGTTAATTCTTTATTCTTACTCCTCTGCTCTTCACTTAGCCAAGCAAAACTACTTCTCTTCTCTCTAATCTTCTCACTCCTCAAACCCTAAACGTCTCTTCTCCACTTTCAACACTCTCCTCTATCCACCTGCACCACCACCCTCATCTGACTTTAGTGCTCAAGACCTGGCAGATTACTTTTTCAACAAAACACTTACCATCAGAAGCAACATCCCACCACAAGACTGCAACCTTTCATCTCTGCCCCCGGTCACCCCCTCCAACACTCTCAGTTACTTTCCCCCAACTACTGAGAATGAAGTGAGTTCCCTAATATCTTCCTCACACCTCACTACATGCCCCCTTGACCCTATCCCTTCACATCTAATACCCTCTCTGTCCTCTACCCTCACCCAAGCTCTTACTCACATATTCAACCAATCCCTTACTACTGGTTCATTTCCATCATCCTTCAAACATGCAAAGGTCACCCCCATCCTCAAAAAACCCTCCCTCAACCCCAATTCTCCTGCAAACTACCGCCCCAAATCACTACTTCCGCTAGTTTCTAAAGTCCTGGAAAAACTAGTTTTCGATCGCCTAACACACTTCCTATCCTTCAACTCATTGCTTGACTCCCTGCAATCTGGCTTCCGTCCCCAACACTCAACTGAGACTGCCCTCACCAAGGTTACTAACGATCTTCTTTCTGCTAAAAACAATGGCCACTATTCTATACTTATCTTACTTGACCTGTCTGCTGCCTTTGACACTGTTGACCATCCCTTCCTCCTACGGACTCTCAGCTCCCTTGGGCTCTGTGACATTGCCCTCTCCTGGATCCACTCTTATCTCTCTAATAGGTCCTTTTCTGTCTCATTTGCTGGTGACTCATCCTCTCCACTGCCTCTGTCTGTTGGAGTACCTCAAGGCTCTGTTCTAGGCCCTCTACTCTTCTCTATTTATACTTCCTCACTTGGTAAACTTATTAGTAGCTATGGCTTCAACTATCACCTCTATGCTGATGATACTCAGATCTACCTATCCACCCCTGCACTCTCTCCTTCTGTCCTTTCCCACATCAGCGGCTGCTTATCGGGCATTTCTTCCTGGATGGCCTCTCACCACCTAAAAATCAACATGTCCAAGACTGAGCTTCTTCTAATCCCCCCAGCTAATTCTACTCCAGTTTCAAACTTTACTATCACTGTCGGTGACACCACTATCTCCCCATCACCCCAAGTCCGCAGCTCCATTGTATAATTTCTGTGTGCATCCCCCAGCCATTTGCTCACCCCCCCCATCTAATTTACAAGTGTGTAACTCCAGTCTTCCTAACTAGTCTACTTGTAACACAGCTGCCTTGAATCAAATCATTCCAACCCTAATTTTACTACTATATACAGCTGAGAGCTGACTCTGAGGCCTTGGCTCTGAAATTCAAAGTGTCCGAGTTAAGAAATGGAGTTTAGAAACTGGAGGGGAAACTGCAGACCCCACTAACAGGTAATCCTTACTAACTGTACACCTGCACAATGCTCTCTATGTCCTTTCTGATCTTTCTGTCTGCCATCTTCCTAAAACTCACTGCATGCCCTTGTAACATCAATAATCCCCACACTATCCTTATCTCTCCCTCCCTCCTCTCATCCCCTATGCTGTCCTCTCATGAACTACTCTGTTTCCTTAGCAATACTTCCCCATCTTACTCTCCTGTGTCTAGACATACCCGCTCCTACAAGTCTCACTCTCACCTTCTGTCACTCTCACTGCTACTACTGCTTGCTTCTGGTGACATCTCTCCTAACCCTGGCCCTGCAGCAATCACCACACTCATACACTCTCACTCAGTCCCCCACAATACAAACTCAAGGTCACGCGATCCCAACAATCTCATCTCCATTAACCCACAGCGCTTATCCCCTCTCTTTTCTTGTGCCCTCTGGAATGTACGCTCTGTCTGTAACAAACTTACAACTGTTCACGACCTGTTTGTTTCTAACGCTTTCAATCTTCTAGCAATTACTGAAACCTGGCTTTCTTCCTCTGACACTGCTTCCATTGCTACTCTAACGCACGGCGGTCTCCACTTTAGCCACACACCTAGGCCAGGTGAGAGACATGGTGGCGGTGTTGGAATCTTACTGTCCCCTTCCTGCTCCTATCAGCACCTCCATCCTCATCCATCTCTCTCCTTCTCCTCCTTTGAAGTCCATTGCATCTGCATTTTCTCCCCCCTCTCCCTCAAGGTGGCAGTTATCTATCGCCCCCTGGACCAACCTCCCAATTCCTCGACAACTTTGCTGCCTGGCTTTCTCACTTTCTCTCTACAAATACACCTGCTGCCTCTAAACGTCTCTCACTCACAAACTCCTTTAGTCTTTCACAATCAACCCTATTCCCTACTCACCGTGACGGACACTCTCTTGATCTGGTATTCATCTACCTCTGCTCCCCTTCTGATGTCACCTGTCGTCCATTTCCCATCTCAGACCACCATCTGCTCACCTATAATCTCAATGTACAGGCTAAACCAATTTCTACCCCCCGCCTCCACACCTGTAGAAATCTGCACACTGTGGATCCTCTCCAACTTTCTAACCTTATTCAAAAACGCCTTCCCCACACTTCCACGGTATCCTGCCCTGACCTTGCTACAAACCACTATAACAATACTCTCTCCTCTGCACTCGACACCCTTGCTCCTCCACAAATACGCAAAACCCCACGTCGTCAGCTCCAGCCCTGGCACTCTCAGCAAACACGCTATCTACAAAAATGCTCCCGTGCTGCTGAACGTGCCTGGAGGAAATCCCGCTCTGAACACGATTTCCTACACTATAAGTTCATTCTTTATTCTTACTCCTCTGCTCTTCACTTAGCCAAGCAAAACTACTTCTCTTCTCTCAAATATTCTCACTCCTCAAACCCTAAACGTCTCTTCTCCACTTTCAACATTCTCCTCTATCCACCTGCACCACCACCCTCATCTGACTTAAGTGCTCAAGACCTGGCAGATTACTTTTTCAACAAAACACTTACCATCAGAAGCAACATCCCACCACAAGACTGCAACCTTTCATCTCTGCCCCCGGTCACCCCCTCCAAAACTCTCAGTTACTTTCCCCCAACTACTGAGAATGAAGTGAGTTCCCTAATATCTTCCTCACACCTCACTACATGCCCCCTTGACCCTATCCCTTCACATCTAATACCCTCTCTGTCCTCTACCCTCACCCAAGCTCTTACTCACATATTCAACCAATCCCTTACTACTGGTTCATTTCCATCATCCTTCAAACATGCAAAGGTCACCCCACATCCTCAAAAAACCCACCCTCAACCCCAATTCTCCTGCAAACTACCGCCCCAAATCACTACTTCCGCTAGTTTCTAAAGTCCTGGAAAAACTAGTTTTCGATTGCCTAACACACTTCCTATCCTTCAACTCATTGCTTGACTCCCTGCAATCTGGCTTCCGTCCCCAACACTCAACTGAGACTGCCCTCACCAAGGTTACTAACGATCTTCTTTCTTCTAAAAACAATGGCCACTATTCTATACTTATCTTACTTGACCTGTCTGCTGCCTTTGACACTGTTGACCATCCCTTCCTCCTACAGACTCTCAGCTCCCTTGGGCTCTGTGACATTGCCCTCTCCTGGATCCACTCTTATCTCTCTAATAGGTCCTTTTCTGTCTCATTTGCTGGTGACTCATCCTCTCCACTGCCTCTGTCTGTTGGAGTACCTCAAGGCTCTGTTCTAGGCCCTCTACTCTTCTCTATTTATACTTCCTCACTTGGTAAACTTATTAGTAGCTATGGCTTCAACTATCACCTCTATGCTGATGATACTCAGATCTACCTATACACCCCTGCACTCTCTCCTTCTGTCCTTTCCCACATCAGCGGCTGCTTATCAGGCATTTCTTCCTGGATGGCCTCTCACCACCTAAAAATCAACATGTCCAAGACTGAGCTTCTTCTAATCCCCCCAGCTAATTCTACTCCAGTTTCAAACTTTACTATCACTGTCGGTGACACCACTATCTCCCCATCACCCCAAGTCCGCTGCCTTGGAGTTACACTCGACTCCAATCTGTCCTTCATACCCCACATCCAATCGCTCTCTTCATCCTGTCGCAACCACCTACGCACCTACGAGTGCTGAAACTACTAAACAGCTAATCCATTCCCTAGTAATTTCCGGGCTTGACTACTGTAACAACCTACTAACTGGCTAACTGGCCTTCCTCTCTCCTGCCTCTCCCCCCTTCAATCCATCCTAAATGCCTCTGTTAGGCTAATCCACCTCTCCCGACGCTCTGTATCTGCCGCACCCCTCTGTGAATCCCTTCACTGGGTCCCCATTCACAGCAGAATTAAATTCAAAATTCTCCCTTTGACCTACAAAGTCCTTACCAATGCAGCCCCCCCATACCTGTCCTCACTCATCAACAAATATACTCCAGCCCGTCACCTAAGATCCAACAACGATCTACTCCTTGCCTCTTCTACCACCACCTCCTCTCATGCTAGACTACAGGACTTCTCTTGTGCGGCACCAACCCTCTGGAACGCACTTCCTCGTGCTGTCAGACTTTTCCCCAACCTCTCCTCCTTTAAACGCTCCCTAAAGACCTTCTTGTTCAGGGAAGCCTATAACCAAATCAGTAACTAAGGAATTCCACTTGCCTAATAGTTGCCCTCATCTAACTTCACACTAACATCATTCCCACCTTTGCAGTCCCCAACTCCTGTTTCTCACCCTCCTACCCATTTAGATTGTCAGTTCCCACGGGAACAGGGCTCCCAATTCCTCCTGTATTTGTTTGTTAAATTTTGTCTGGTGTCTCATATTGTACTGTCCTTTTATCTTTGTTACCTATGAACAGCGCTGCGGAATCTGTTGGCACTTTATAAATAAAGAATAATAATAATAATAATAATATCTTGCAGGGTGAAAGAATTAGAGGCACTAGTACCTGGCGTCGCTTGTTCGGGCGTTAAAGGTTGTGACGCTTGGGGAGAATTAGATGGCATAACCCGATTCTCTTCTGACTGAGAATCATCCTGCAACATACTTTTATAAGCTAAAATATGTTCTTTGCAATTTAAGGCCCTTTCAGTGCATGAGGGACACATTTAAAGTGGGGGTTTCACAATGGCTTCTAAACACATGGAACATTGGCTTTCCTCAATGTCAGACATGTTGAACAGGCTAGTAATGACCACAAACAGGCTTGAAAACACTTTATTTAGTGAAAAAAAATAACCTGAAAAAAACGGTACTGCGCCTTTAAGAGAAAAAACATAATTTATGCTTACCTGATAAATTTATTTCTCTTGTAGTGTATCCAATCCACGGATCATCCATTACTTGTGGGATATTCTCCTTCCCAACAGGAAGTTGCAAGAGGATCACCCACAGCAGAGCTGCTATATAGCTCCTCCCCTCACTGCCATATCCAGTCATTCGACCGAAACAAGCCGAGAAAGGAGAAACCATAGGGTGCAGTGGTGACTGTAGTTTAATTAAAATTTAGACCAGCCTGAAAAGGACAGGGCGGGCCATGGACTGGATACACTACAAGAGAAATAAATGTATCAGGTAAGCATAAATTATGTTTTCTCTTGTTAAGTGTATCCAGTCCACGGATCATCCATTACTTGTGGGATACCAATACCAAAGCTAAAGTACACGGATGATGGGAGGGACAAGGCAGGAACTTAAACGGAAGGAACCACTGCCTGTAGAACCTTTCTCCCAAAAACAGCCTCCGAAGAAGCAAAAGTATCAAATCTGGAAAATTTGGAAAAAGTATGAAGAGAAGACCAAGTTGCAGCCTTGCAAATCTGTTCAACAGAGGCCTCATTTTTAAACGCCCAGGTGGAGGCCACAGCTCTAGTAGAATGAGCTGTAATCCTTTCAGGAGGCTGCTGTCCAGCAGTCTCATAGGCTAAACGGATTATACTCCGAAGCCAAAAAGAAAGAGGTTGCCAAGGCCTTCTGATCTCCCCCTGTCCAGAGTAAACAACAAACAGGTTAGATGTTTGGCTAAAAATCTTTAGTAGCCTGTAAGTAAAACTTCAAGGCACGGACTACGTCTAGATTATGCAAAAGACGTTCCTTCTTTGAAGAAGGATTAGGACATAATGATGGAACAACAATCTCTTGATTGATATTCTTGTTAGAAACCACCTTAGGTAAAAACCCAGGTTTTGTACGCAGAAAAACTTTATCTGAATGAAAGATCAGATAAGGAGAATCACAATCTAAGGCAGATAACTCCGAGATTCTTCGAGCCGAGGAAATAGCCATCAGAAAAAGAACTTTCCATGAAAGAAGTTTGATATCAATAGAATGAAGGGGTTCAAACTGAACCCCTTGAAGAACTTTAAGAACCAAGTTTAAGCTCCATGGAGGAGCAACAGGTTTAAACACAGGCTTAATTCTAACTAAAGCCTGACAAAATGCCTGAACGTCTGGAACTTCTGCCAGACGCTTGTGTAAAAGAATAGACAGAGCAGAAATCTGTCCCTTTAAAGAACTAGCTGATAATCCTTTGTCCAAACCCTCTTGGAGGAAGGACAATATCCTAGGAATCCTAACCCTACTCCATGAGTAATTATTGGATTCACACCAATGAAGATATTTACGCTATATCTTGTGGTAAATTTTCCTGGTGACAGGCTTTCGTGCCTGTATTAAGGTATCAATTACTGACTCGGAGAAGCCACGCTTTGATAGGATCAAGCGTTCAA
This sequence comes from Bombina bombina, assembly GCF_027579735.1. Classification (NCBI taxonomy): domain Eukaryota; kingdom Metazoa; phylum Chordata; class Amphibia; order Anura; family Bombinatoridae; genus Bombina; species Bombina bombina. Next base: position 103,421,315 of record NC_069509.1, read on the forward strand.
TCTCCATGCAGTCAGTCTCAGAGAAAGTAGATTCGGATGATTGAAAGGACCTTGTATTAGAAGGTCTTGGCTCAGAGGCAGAGTCCATGGTGGAAAGGATGACATGTCCACTAGGTCTGCATACCAGGTCCTGCGTGGCCACGCAGGCGCTATCAATATCACCGATGCTCTTTCCTGTTTGATTTTGGCAATCAGACGAGGGAGCAGAGGAAACGGTGGAAACACATAAGCCAGGTTGAAGAACCAAGGCGCTGCTCGAGCATCTATCAGTGCCGCTTCTGGGTCCCTGGACCTGGATCCGTAACTAGGAAGCTTGGCGTTCTGGCGAGACGCCATGAGATCCAATTCTGGTTTGCCCCAACGGAGAACCAATTGAGCAAACACCTCCGGATGGAGTTCCCATTCCCCCGGATGAAAAGTCTGACGACTTAGAAAATCTGCCTCCCAGTTCTCTACACCTGGGATATGGATCGCTGACAGGTGGCAAGAGTGAGTCTCTGCCCAGCGAATTATCTTGGAGACTTCTGACATCGCTAGGGAACTCCTGGTTCCCCCTTGATGGTTGATGTAAGCCACAGTCGTGATGTTGTCCGACTGAAATCTGATGAACCTCAGTGTTGCTAGCTGAGGCCAAGCCAGAAGAGCATTGAATATTGCTCTTAACTCCAGAATATTTATTGGGAGGAGTTTCTCCTCCTGAGTCCATGAACCCTGAGCCTTCAGGGAGTTCCAGACTGCACCCCAACCTAGAAGGCTGGCATCTGTTGTTACAATTGTCCAATCTGGTCTGCGAAAGGTCATACTCTTGGACAGATGGGCCCGAGATAACCACCAGAGAAGAGAATCTCTGGTTTCCTGATCCAGATTTAGTAGAGGGGACAAATCTGTGTAATCCCCATTCCACTGACTGAGCATGCATAATTGCAGCGGTCTGAGATGCAGGCGCACGAATGGCACTATGTCCATCGCCGCTACCATTAAGCCGATTACTTCCATGCACTGAGCCACCGTGGGGCGCGGAATGGAGTGAAGAATACAGCAAGCATTTAGAAGTTTTGATAACCTGGACTCCGTCAGGTAAATTTTCATTTCTACAGAATCTATTAGAGTCCCTAGGAAGGAAACCCTTGTGAGAGGAGATAGAGAACTCTTTTCTTTGTTCACTTTCCACCCATGCGACCTCAGGAATGCCAGATCTATCTCTGTATGAGATTTGGCCATTTGAAAGCTTGACGCCTGTATCAGGATGTCGTCCAGGTAAGGAGCCACCGCTATGCCTCGCGGTCTTAGGACCTCCAGAAGTGAGCCCAGAACCTTTGTAAAAATTATTGGGGCTGTAGCCAACACGAATGGAAGAGCTACAAATTGGTAATGCCTGTCTAGAAAGGCAAACCTCAGGAACTGATGATGATTCTTGTGAATCGGAATGTGAAGGTAGTCCACTGTGGTCATGTACTGACCCTCTTGGATCATGGGTAAAATGGCTCGAATAGTTTCCATCTTGAATGACGGAACTCTGAGGAATTTGTTTAGGATCTTTAAATCCAAAATTGGTCTGAAGGTTCCTTCTTTTTTGGGAACCACAAACAGATTTGAATAAAACCCCTGTCCTTGTTCCGTCCGCGGAACTGGATGGATCACTCCCATTACAAGGAGATCTTGTACGCAGCTTAGGAATGCCTCTTTCTTTATCTGGTTTGCAGATAATCTTGAAAGGTGAAATCTCCCTTGTGGAGGAGAAGCTTTGAAGTCCAGAAGATATCCCTGAGATATGATCTCCAACGCCCAGGGATCCTGAACATCTCTTGCCCACGCCTGGGCGAAGAGAGAGAGAGTCTGCCCCCTACTAGATCCGTTGTCAGATAGGGGGCCGCTCCTTCATGCTGTCTTAGAGGCAGCAGCAGGCTTTCTGGCCTGCTTGCCCTTGTTCCAGGACTGGTTAGGTTTCCAGGCCTGCTTGGATTGAGCAAAAGTTCCCTCGTTTTGAAGCAGAGAAAGTTGATGCTGCACCTGCCTTGAAATTTCGAAAAGCATGAAACTTAGACTGTTTGGCCTTTGATTTGGCCCTGTCTTGAGGAAGGGTATGACCCTTACCTCCAGTAATGTCAGCAATAATTTCTTTCAAACCAGGCCCGAATAAGGTTTGCCCCTTGAAAGGAATGTTGAGTAATTTAGACTTTGAAGTCACATCAGCTGACCAGGATTTGAGCCATAGCTCCCTACGCGCCTGGATGGCGAATCCGGAATTCTTAGCCGTTAGTTTAGTCAAATGAACAATGGCATCAGAAACAAATGAGTTAGCTAGCTTAAGAGTTCTAAGCTTGTCAACAATTTCAGTCAATGGAGCTGTATGGATGGCCTCTTCCAGGGCCTCAAACCAGAATGCTGCCGCAGCAGTGACAGGCGCAATGCATGCAAGGGGTTGTAAAATAAAACCTTGTTGAATAAACATTTTCTTAAGGTAACCCTCTAATTTTGTATCCATTGGATCTGAAAAAGCTGTCCTCAACCGGGATAGTGGTACGCTTTGCTAAAGTAGAAACTGCTCCCTCCACCTTAGGGACAGTCTGCCATAAGTCCCGTGTAGTGGCATCTATTGGAAACATTTTTCTAAATATAGGAGGTGGGGAAAAGGGCACACAGGGCCTATCCCACTCCTTACTAATAATTTCTGTAAGCCTTTTTGGTATTGGAAAAACATCAGTACTCACCGGCACTGCATAGTATTTATCCAGCCTACACAATTTCTCTGGCACTGCAATTGTGTCACAGTCATTCAGATCAGCTAATACCTCCCCCAAGCAATACACAGAGGTTCTCAAGCTTAAATTTAAAATTAGAAATCTCTGAATCAGGTCTCCCCGATTCAGAGACGTCACCCACAGACTGAAGCTCTCCGTCCTCAGGTTCTGCATATTGTGACGCAGTATCAGACATTGCTCTTACAGCATCTACGCGCTCTGTATCTCGTCTAACCCCAGAGCTATCGCGCTTGCCTCTCAATTCAGGCAATCTGGATAATACCTCTGACAGGGTATTATTCATGATTGCAGCCATGTCCTGCAAAGTAATCGCTATGGGCGTCCCTGATGTACTTGGCGCCATATTAGCGTGCGTCCCTTGAGCGGGAGGCGAAGGGTCCGACACGTGGGGAGAGTTAGTCGGCATAACTTCCCCCTCGACAGACCCCTCTGGTGACAATTCTTTTATAGATAAAGACTGATCTTTACTGTTTAAGGTGAAATCAATACATTTAGTACACATTCTCCTATGGGGCTCCACCATTGCTTTTAAACATAATGAACAAGTATCCTCTGTTTCAGACATGTTTGTACAGACTAGCAATGAGACTAGCAAGCTTGGAAAACACTTTAAAGCAAGTTAACAAGCAATATAAAAAACGTTACTGTGCCTTTAAGAGAAACAAATTTTGACAAAATTTGAAATAACAGTGAAAAAAGGCAGTTACACTAACAACATTTTTACAGTGTATGTAACAAGTCAGCAGAGCATTGCACCCACTTGCAAATGGATGATTAACCCCTTAATAACAAAAACGTTTTTTTAAACACAGTCACAACTGCCACAGTCTACTGTGGTTGTTACCCTCCTCAAACACGACTTTGAAGCCTTTTGAGCCCTTCAAAGATGTCATGTATCATGCAGAGGGAAGCTGAATGTCTCTGTCAGTATTTTTAGCTGCACAGAAAAGCACTAAAATAGGCCCTTCCCACTCATATTACAACAGTGGAAAGCCAGAGGAAACTGTTTCTAGGCAAAAATCAAGCCAGCCATGTGGAAAAAAACTAGGCCCCAGTAAGTTTTATCACCAAGCATATATAAAGTGCTGACTCCCAGTTATGTAAACGTTTGCCCACAAACATTCAAACCTCAGTGTCAACCATTTTTGCTTAGCCCATATATGCAAGCTCAGCAATACCCCTCTATATATCTTAGGATTACTGCTTACCCTCTCCCTCCTGGGGATACTGTCAACCAATTCTGAAATAACACAGTCTCTCCAGAAAAAAATGACTGAACATACCTCACTGCTTATAGCATGAAAAACGTTCCTCACACTGAAGTTTAAGTACTCCTCAGCCATTCTGTGGGAACTCCTCTGGATCTTAGTAACAACTGCCAAGATCATCAGCCTCCAGGCAGAAGTCTTCATCCATCTGCTGCCTGAGGGAAAATTGTACACACCGGTACCATTTAAAATAAAAAACTCTTGCTTGAAGAAAATAAAAACTAACATTTTATCACCTCTTTCACTTTACCCTTCCTAGTACTTAGAGTAGGCAAGAGAATGACTGGGGGGTGGAGTCAAGGAGGAGCTATATAGACAGCTCTGCTGTGGTGCTCTTTGCCACTTCCTGTTAGCAGGAGGATAATATCCCACAAGTAAAGGATGAATCCGTGGACTCGTCGTATCTTATAGAAGAAAACTGCATTATTGTTATATAGGCAAACGTGATTTCATAGCTGATATAATATTCTTATGGGAACAAAAGCTGTATGATGATTTTTATTCTCCCTATAGGAATCTGTTCTTCCTTCTTCTATGCTCTTTCATGCAAATGGATATAACTAATTATTAAAATAAAATGTGATATGGAAAATATTTAAAGCATTTATAGGATATACCTATTCCCATTCCACTCCTCTTTCTATGTACACCTGCCCCACCCCTCACCTTCCCCTTATTTTCCCAAATGTTTCTTATACTTACTAATTTAACTTTAAAAAATGTGGGTTTCTTTTGGTACTACACGATATGCCTGAACTGTCTCAATTTGCTATCTGTACTGTATTATGTATTATTGTTAAAAAAAAAAATTGGGGCCTCGTGGACTGGCCACCATGAAAGAATTGAATTTATCAGGAAGTTCTTACAAAAATTATGTTTTTTTTTCATATAGGTAGCGAGAGTCCCATGAGCTGTTACTAATGGGATATAATACCCAAGATGTGGAAGTTCATGAGTAACAAATAAAGGGAGGGATAAAAAAAAAAAAAACCCAGCTATTTTCACTGAGAAATTAAATTCGAAACTAATAAAGTCTAATTTAAACATTTCAAAAAAACTTAAATCATCAAACTGAGACAGCTGTCTGAAAAACCTTTCTACCAAAAGCTGCTTCCGAAGAAGCAAAAACATAAAAATGGTAGAATTTAGTAAAGGTATGCAAAGAAGACCAAGTGGCCGCTTTACAAATTTGATCAACTGAAGCTTCATTCTTGACAGCCCAAGATGTGGCAACTGATCTTGTAGAATAAGCTGTAATTCTCTGAGGCAGAGACTGGCCCGCCTCCAAAAGCTTTGTGAATTAAAAGCTTTAAAGGGACACTGAACCCAAAATGTTTCATTCGTGATTCAGATAGAGCATGCAATTTTAAGCAACTTTCTAATTTACTCCTATTATCAAATTTACTTAATTCTCTTGGTATCTTTATTTGAAATGCAAGAATTTAAATTTAGATGCCGGTCCATTTTTGGTGAACAACCTGGGTTGTTCTTGCTGATTGGTGGTTAAATTTATCCACCAATAAAAAAATGCTTTCCACAGTTATGAACCAAAAAAAAACTTAGATGTCTTCTTTTTTAAATAAAGCTAGCAAGAGAACAAGAAAATGTAATAATAGGAGTAAATTAGAAAGTTGCTTAAAATTGCATGCTCTATCTGAATCACGAAAGAAAAAATTTGGGTTCAGTGTCCCTTTAACCAAGATGCTAAGGAAATGGCAGAGGCTTTCCGACCTTTTCTAGAACCAGAAAAAATAACAAACAGACTAGAAGTCTGTCTGAAATCCTTAGTAGTATCTACATAGTATTTTGACAACCAACCTGTTAGACAACTGACTTACCAGGTATGTCTATTGTCATTAACAGTTAGTTTTTGCATGACGTACCTGGTAGGCTTGGATTTATTCCAACTTGAATAAGGTTTCCAATTGGAACCTGATTCTTTGGGGGGGAGGATTGGCTTTCTGTTCCTTATTCTGTCGAAAAGAGCGAAAACGATTAGAAGCTTTAGATTTGCCCTTAGATCTTTTATCCTGAGGTAAAAAAACTCCCTTCCCCCCCAGTGAAAGTTGAAATATTTGAATCCAACTGGGAACCAAATAAATTGTTACTTTGGAAAGAAAGAGATAGTAATCTAGACTTAGATACCATGTCAGCATTCCAATATTTGAGCCACAAAGCTCTTCTAGCTAAAATAGCTAAAGACATAGATTTAACATCAATATTGATGATATCAAAAATAGCATCACAGATAAAATGATTAGCATGTTAAAGCAAGCGAACAATGCTAGACAAATCAGGATCTGTTTCCTGTTGCGCTAAACTTTCCAACCAAAAAGTTGATGCAGCTGCAACATCAGTCATAGAAAATGGTGGGCCTGAGAAGATAGCCAGAATATAAATAAGCTTTCCTTAGATAAGATTCAAGTTTCCTATCTAAAGGGTCCTTAAAAGAAGTACTATCTTCCATAAAAATAGTAGTACGTTTGGCAAGAGTAGAAATAGCCCCATCAACTTTAGGGATTTTTTCCCAAAACTCCAATCTAACTGCTGACAAAGGATACAACTTTTAAAACCTAGAAGAAGGAATAAAAGAAGTACCAGGCCTTTCCATTCCTTTGAAATCATATCAGAAATAGCATCAAGAACTGGAAAAAACTCTCTAGAAACAGAATTTAAACGTTTACTAGTTTTAGTATCAAGAGGACTAGTTTGCTCAATATCCAAAGTAATCAACACCTCTTTTAACAAGGAACGAATATACTCCATCTTAAAGAGATAAGTAGATTTGTCAGTGTCAATATCGGAGGTAGGCTCTTCTGACCCAGATAGATCCTCATCAGAGGAGGATAATTCAGTATGTTGTCGGTCATTTGAAATTTCATCAACTTTAAGAGAAGTTTTAAAAGACCTTTTACGTTTATTAGAAGGCGGAATAACAAAGCCTTCTGAATCACATCAGCAATAAAATCTTTTATATTCACTGGGATATCATCCTACATTAGATGTTGAAGGAACAACAGGTATTGTACTAGTACTGATGGATACATTCTCTGCATGTAAAAGCTTATCATGACAACTGTTACATACTACAGCGTGAGATATAATCTCTGCTAATTTACAACAGATACACTTAGCTTTGGCAGAACTGTTATCAGGCAGAAGGGTTCCAACAGTGGTTTCTGAGACAGGATCAGACTGAGACATCTTGCAAATGTAAGAGAAAAAAACAACATATAAAGCAAAATTATCAATTTCCTCATATGGCAGTTTCAGGAATGGGAAAAAAATGCAAACAGCATAGCTCTCTGAGCATAAAAAAGGCAAGAGGGCATATAGGAAGTGGGGTTTAAATAATTAAATTATTTTGCACCAAGTATGACGCGCAATGCAAAATGAAATTGTTTGGCGCCAACAACATCCGGAAATGATGTAACTCGCTTCATGGCAGACGCAACCTTTTGCAAGGAAACCTGGCATCAACTAAGACGCCGGAAATGACGAATTTGCGTCACCGAACGTACCTTCGCGCCAAAAGAATTCTTGCACTAAGAATGACGCAATAAATATCAGCATTTTGCAACCTTGCAAGCCTAATTTTGCCCGTGAAAATTAATGAAAAAGCAGTCAATTTGAACAAAGGACTATACCCCAGGTAAGAAAAAATAACTTCCTAAATATGTTTCCAATTTTGAAACTGATAGTCTGCAAAAGGAAATATACATAAACCTGACTCATGGCAAATGTAAGTACAAATACATATATTTAAAACTTTATAGCAATACATAAAGTGCCAAACCATAGCTGAGAGTGTCTTAAGTAATGAAAACATACTTACCAAAAGACACCCATCCACATATAGCAGATAGCCAAACCAGTACTGAAAAAGTGTGGAGAGAATGCCCAGGCGCCAGTAATACGAAGGCTAAGGTAAAAATGAGGGTTGGAACTATATTACATAGAGGTATTTATTAATACAGAATAAAATATAATAAAATATAATTAATCACAAAATTCAAATGTAAAATTTAAAATTCACATAAGCATGGATCTACGCTGAATTGATATAAAAACATAGTAGATACAACAAGATGACAATGAAAATGCTGTCAGTGTATGCTGGTACAGTGGTTAATGTATCTAAACACTGATCCAATAGAGAAAAATATTCAAAGCAATTGATCCAATAGAGAAAAATATTCAAAGCAATAAATCACACGTGTCCCAAAAAGTATATATATAATGTCCTGGAAATGGTGTCCTAAAAAATGTGAGATGTGTAGGAAATCCCAAAAAAAACTCCAAATATCCAATAGTGATGTGATAATGGAAACAATGTCTGGAAAAAAGGGGAAAAAATTGCAAAAATCCAATCCTAGTGTGATAAAATGTAAAAATAGATACAGTGTCTGGAAAATAGCAAAGTTGCGACTGTGTTGCAAACTGTGGAAAAAAGTGTCAATCCTGAGAAGTGGTTAATCCAAAATGGAGTGGTCCTAGTGTTTGTCTTTTGATTCCCCAGATGCCCCTAGAGGCCCTTGCCTCTATATAAAATGTGAAAAAGGTGGAAAAGGAAAAAACATGTGAAATAACAAAGAACAAACTTGCTGCAAAAAAACGAACTTGCTGCGAGGATACCTGTAGAAAAAGAATAAAAATACATTATCATCTGGAAAGGTACCCAAGAAGATTTGGACTATACCTTTGACGTCATGAATAGAAGCACAGACAACTTGAAATTCACTTACACATGGAGTACTACTGAACTTGTTTTTTTGGATTTAAGAATTGAAGTGAGAGATGGTAAGATCGAGACATCCACACATTTCAAAAATGTGGATAGCAACAATTACATACATAGTATGAGTTGCCACCACAAAAGCTGGAAAAACAACATCCCTAAGGGACAGTTACTGAGGATAAAGAAAAACTGTTCCTCAGAAGAAAAATGGGAAGAGCAGGCGAAAATCGTCAAAACTAAGTTCCTGGAGAGGGGATACGATGAGAGTAGTTGGACCAGAAGATCGAAGAGGTCGATAAGATCAAAAGAACAGAACTTTTAAAATATAAAAAGAAAGCGCACCCAACAGAGGAAGACAGTTTCAATGTGGTTATGATCACAGAATATAGCGAGAACAAGGGCATCATTGAAAAAAATTTCCAGAAACATTGGTCACTTCTGAAAGACGATGACCTAATAGGTGACAGACTACCGTCAAAACCAAAGTTTGTGTATCGGAAGACTAAAAACTTACAAAGTAAACTGGCCCCCAGTATAGAAAATAAGGAAAAGCATGGCATTATGGACACATATGGAAGAAAAGTGAAAGGTTTCTTCCCCTGCCCGTCATGTAAAGCGTGTAAATGCGGCAAAAAAAACACAAAATTCTGCAGCTTTAACACCAAAGAAGAATATAAAGTAAATGAGCTGATCAGATGCCAGGACAGTGGAGTGATCTATGTGTGTTACAGTGCTCGTGTGGCCTTCAGTATGTGGGCCAAACATCAAGAACCTGAAAGACAGGATACGCGAACACTTGTTATTAATTGAAAAAATTTAAAATGGATACAGCCCTGTACAGACATTTTTCAACCAAAACATAAGGGCAATACAAGAGATCTAACCTTATGAGGTATTCAGAAGATCAGAAAAGATTGAGAGGCGGCAATTACACAAAAAAACTACTCACTGCCGAATCAAAGTGGATATTCAATCTAGACTGCCTTCGTCCAAGAGGATTGAATAATAAAGAAGATCTGTCCACCTATGCAATCCGACCTGATCATTATTGTGTAATCTCTCTCCTCCAAGTACCAGTCTCTATAAGGATCAAAGTTCTGCCCCCACACCACCAGAAGGTATGAGTCCCACCTTCGGCCCTAAGATATATGATCCACCCTCTTAGGGCTAATAGACGTTATAACCCTGTAAGACAATAAGATCATATTCCAGCTGAAAATATCAAGTCACCCATTTTTGATATCTCTGCCCAAAAATGTTGGACATCGAATACCAAGAACTATTGGGGTGCAGTTATTAAGAAACCATTTCTCACATCCATTGTATGTGCAATTCAACAAGACCCATCTCTAATATATAGTTCCCCATAACAAGAGGAACAAAGTAATACATCACTTATAAGCGCAGATTTAGCGTGAAGTTAGTAATATACGGGATCCTCTTTTTCTGAAGTTATATCACTCCAGTATATCTAAATATATATTATCAATTTAGAACATACTGTGTCTCCTTCCTCAATGCCCAACTATAGACAAATTGTGTCGTCCTCCCTAATGCCGAATTATAGACAAATTACTTCCAGAACATACACTTGTCGAAGTCATTTCATGATTTTACCACATCTTGACTAATAATTAAAATCTCCCAGCGGTCCTGTAGTGTATACACCCTTTTACACGTACAGTCCATAGTCTGTAGAACTTCTAAATATAGGAATGTATCCCATTTTAGACTCCAGGTTATAGACAGTGTAATAACCATCACTGGTTCTCCTAGACATATAGCATATGAAAGTGTCACTAGTCTTATTCAGGATTTATGGTTATAAACAGTAAATTAACTATTTTTACACATATATATTTTTATATTTGTTTTCAGATAATTATATATTGATATCAGCACAATTCCACAGTAGTGGATAAGTTAGTTATTCCGCAGAAACCTCTAAAAGAACAATGCAATGCTCTGATTAAAGACATAATAAGCAGAATGGCCTCCGCTGTTTGTGCGAACAAATTCAAATATTTGATATCAGCACAATTCCACAGTAGGATATCAGCACAATTCCCACAGTAGGGAACTAGATCCAAAATAGTGGATAAGTTAGTATTCCACAGAAACCTCTAAAAGAACAATGCAATGCTCTGATAAAGACATAATAAGCAGAATGGCCTCTGCTGTTTGTGCAAACAAATTCCCTCCCAAAACAAACCCCAAATAACTGCTCTATTTTATCTAACCGCAAATATAAAAACACTTATATCCTGACTGAAAATAGTTCAGCCTATAGAGACGAGAATCTATAGTTAGAAAAGATAAATATCCTACATTCAAACTTATCCCTAACCTCACCAAGTAACTAATACCAGAAACACTAGGAATAATATGTTTGAACGCTAATACTTTAGCCTAACAGACAGATGAAGATCTGTACTTTACACATCAAGACTGGTCTCTTGAAAACGATAATTAGATTTGTGCTTAGCAAGTAAAAACGAAAATTTCTACACTCTATGAAAACAAACCAAACCCCTTTTTAAAGGAAACTTTTTTCCTCGTCCCCCTTTCTCTACTTCTTTTCTATTTCCTCTCTACCACCGACTCATCGTAGTTAATATTTTAGGAAACCCTCAGATAGAACATTAGTCCAATATTGTCCATTTAAAGTATAAGCCTTGTTAAACATTCATTCCTTATAATACGCCACAACACAGAGTTTAAATCACATTCTCTTTTATCGATACTTTTCCACAATCTCTTTTGTCGATATTTGTTTTAATATACTGTCCTTTACCCAGGCGCAATGACAATACTTAGGCACGACGTCATGACCAATGGGTTTTTTTTATATAGACCAATGGGTTTTTTATATAGACCAATAGAAATCAGGCAAAAGCGTAAAGCAAAAAAGTTTTTATTACAGCAAAGTTTTTATTATGGCAAAGCGATCCAGATCACATATTACATATGTGTCACAAAGTAAGATCGATAATAGTTCTTAAAATAGACATAGCACAAACGGAGTTACAAGTAGAGTATTATGCAGCTATAATTCTGAGCCGCAGTATACCGACCGGAAGTGACGTCAAGCGGTATCGCTTTTAACCATACACGGAGTTTACACTCACACACGAAGGCTTTTAAAAATCTTTTTTGGGCTAATATACTATTACACCACATAAGTCTATTAGCCACTATGCCTAATAGTTTAATTATATCAATTTTGAAGGATTTGAACACATTCACAAACGGAAACGGATATTTCCGACCATTTCCGGTAACATAAATCAATTGCTATAAAAGGCTACCAAACTCTTGCAAATACCAGGTCTTGATAAAGGCCCAGAGAGGGCCGAAACGCGTTGACCTGTTAAGCCTTATTTCAGTAGGAGATGTGTATCTGTGACTTTTCTACACATTGTATTTTTATTCTTTTTCTACAGGTATCCTCGCAGCAAGTTCGTTTTTTTGCAGCAAGTTTGTTCTTTGTTATTTCACGTGTTTTTTCCTTTTCCACCTTTTTCACATTTATATAGAGGCAAGGGCCTCTAGGGGCATCTGGGGAATCAAAAGACAAACACTAGGACCACCCCATTTTGGATTAACCACTTCTCAGGATTGACACTTTTTTCCACAGTTTGCAACACAGTCGCAACTTTGCTATTTTTCCAGACACTGTATCTATTTTTACATTTTATCACACTAGGATTGGATTTTTTCAATTTTTTCCCCTTTTTTCCAGACATTGTTTCCATTATCACATCACTATTGGATATTTGGAGTTTTTTTTTTTGATTTCCTACACACTCTCACATTTTTTAGGACACCATTTCCAGGACATTATATGTATACTTTTTGGGACATGTGTGATTTATTGCTTTGAATATTTTTCTCTATTGGATCAATTCATAAGTGTTTAGATACATTAACCACTGTACCAGCATACACTGACAGCATTTTTATTGTCATCTTGTTGTATCTACTATGTTTTTATATCAATTCAGCGTGGGATCCATGCTTATGTGAATTTTAAATTTTACATTTGAATTTTGTGATTAATTATATTTTATTATATTTTATTCTGTATTAATAAATACCTCTATGTAATATAGTTCCAACCTCATTTTTACCTTAGCCTTCGTATTACTGGCGCCTGGGCATTCTCTCCACATTATTCTTCACAAGGTGATAGCTAGGTATCACCCGCCACAGGCATATAAGGTATAGGCGGCGCTGGGATATACTTTTCACTATATCAGTACTGAAAAAGTATCAGTAGAGGTAATGAAATATGAGAGTATATCGTCGATCTGAAAAGGGAGGTAGGAGATGAATCTCTACGACCAATAACAGAGAACCTTTGAAAAGATTTCCTGTGAGGAAAACCATAGAATCAATAGGTTATACTCTCTTCACATCCCTCTGACAAACACTGTACTCTGAGAGGAATCGGGCTTCAAAATGCTGAGAAGCGCATATCACAGAGAAAATCAAGCACACACTTACTTCACCAGCTCCATAGGAGGCAAGGTTTGTAAAAACTGAATTGTGGGTGTGGTGATGGGTGTATTTATAGGCATTCTGAGGTTTGGGAAACTTTACCCCTCCTGGTAGGATTGTAAAGCCCATACGTCACTAGCTCATGGACCCTTGCCAATTACATGAAAGAAATATAAAAGTTTTCCAAACCTTGTGGTAGATTTTCCTTGAAACAGGCTTGCAAGCCTGAAATCTTTGGCCCCTATTTATCAATGTCTTGCGGACCTGATCCGACAGTGTCGATCAGGTCCGCAAGACATCGCTGAATCCGGAGAGCAATACGCTCTCCGTATTCAGCATTGCACCAGCAGCTCATCAAGAGCTGCTGGTGCAACGCCGCCCCCTGCAGACTCAATCGGGTTGATTTCCGGCGATTCCAGTCTTCCTGCTCAGAGCAGACGGACAGCGTTATGGAGCAGTGGTCTTTGTGACCGCTGCTTCATAACGTGTGTTTCTGGCGAGTCTGAAGACTCGCCAGAAACACGGGCCCACAAGCTCCATACGGAGCTTGTTAAATGGGCCCCATAGTGTTAATCACAGAGTCAGAGAAACCTCCATGACTCCAAGTAACAAAAGATAGAGGGGCGCCTCATGTATGTATCAATAAGTTTCCACAGAACACAAAAAATTTGAGTGGGTACTCACATTTGGTTGGAGTACCCTTATGTGCTAGTAGATGCCAGCTGATAGATTTGAGGTGTATCAGCTCACCTATTCCCAGCGAAACTGGAACTCTCCAAAGGACCAGGAGCAATTATGCTAAAATGAAACACTCTTTAAACCATTCGCTTGTATTTCCAAACAAGTTTAATAAAACCAGATTAAAAATAAGTTTAAAAAGCTGAATAAGAGTGTAGGGAATAGCAATGCTCCTTTTAATCATACAACATGTTTTTCTCTGCCTTGGTGCCAGAGGCCATTTTATCAGGCATATCAATTACAATTGTAAAGGTCCTTTTAAACAGAGAAAGATCCAATCAAAATAATTCAAATCCAATCCAAGCAATGTGTACAAACTACAACCCTATGTTGAGCGTAATATTTAAAAAATTTTTTTTTTTATATATATATATATATATATATATAATATAGCTACATATGTATGTACATATGGTTACCGGTGTTTAATACATTATTCTTAAACACACATGTGTACATAGATGTAGCTTATATTATTAGAATGTATTACTGTGATTCATTATGCAGACAAGTATCCGAGTCTATTAATTATGCCACAGAGTATGTGTACATTTCGGATACAAAGTAAAAAGCGTCAGTCTTGCATATTAATACATAAGAAAAGTAGCTGTTTACTTCCTCAGTGACTACGTCAGCTGATCAAATGCTATAACGCGTCCAAACACCTCTATTCTCGTACTCTAAGATCAAATGGTCATTGTGAATGGGGAAGTTGTCATGGAAACTAGTAGTGATACCTCAGACATATTCACCTGTTAGTATCAACTAAAAGATTGTTATGAACTGACATACGATATAGCCACTTACAAAGTTTACGTTAGCTTTATAATAAATACGTCAACTTTCAATATGTTATAGTTTGACCAATCAGCATCTATTACCATGGTCACTGATCACGTGGTTACTATATGTTGAATCTATTGTCATGGTAACTACTGAAGACTCATATCATAGACAGACCAAAGCAATGTAATGAATATATGTATTACACTGTTATATATATATATATATATTTGTATGTAATATATTTGCACAATTCATTATATTTAATTATTAAAATTGGTACTTGCCAATTA
Organism: Bombina bombina; assembly: GCF_027579735.1. Lineage (NCBI taxonomy): Eukaryota > Metazoa > Chordata > Amphibia > Anura > Bombinatoridae > Bombina > Bombina bombina. Next base: position 103,436,397 of record NC_069509.1, read on the forward strand.
CCATTTTAAACACACCGGGCCGTGACTGTGTCTAATATCTACAACAGGAAAAGAGAGAGGAGGACCCCTATGAGTAGGGGATCTATACTAATACATACTATTGGGTCAAATAAAAAAATACTATGTGATAAACAGTGTTGAAAAAACACCTTGATATGATCAGTATTTAAAAAAAGTCCAAATGGGTACAGCACTATATCAGTAGAGAACTTCAGAAAAGCTTTAGATGAAGCTAGGGTGCACGGTAAAAGGGGACACTGCTACCCCTCAATATCACAGGGAAAATGTTGAGTTCCACAGCACCACTGTATACAAACTTATTTTATTAATACATAGTAAAAAAAACATGCATATGTTACACACTTGTTGCAGTATTTTACTTATAAGCCCAACAATTAACAACTATTACAATCAGAGATGTGTCAAAGGTATGTAATCAGTTAGTAGCCCCATCTAGAGGTCACTTACAGCTTACATATCAGTCACTTGGTCTGCCTTCATGAAAATACTGAGTAATCAATCTCCCTGTTTAATCCTTTAGGGTGCATACTCTCCAAATTGTATATCTAGTAAGTTTCTTTTTGTTTTAATACCCTCTCTCTGTCTCCTTCTCCCCTTAACCTTCCCACATAATCAATAATTTGCTATCTCAATTGGCTAATTTTGTGTCCAGCTTTCAAAAAGCTGTTTGACACTGGCGCATCAGTGTTACCACATCTAATATTTGACATATGTTGGTTGATGCGCTCTCTTGGCATTCCTAGTAGACTCACCTAGTATATAAGAGAACATGGGCATTTAATCAAATATATATGAGTGGTCTTGCATGTATTATATCCCTTTACTTTAAACTTGTGCCTTGTTCTTGGGTGAACAAACTCTTTCTCCTTAATCATTGAATGACAATTAGAACAACTTAAACATGGGTATGAGCCAAATGATTTATGTGTGATATATCCCTGACCCCTATGTATAAATCTTTGACCCATTTCAATGGTTCTTTGGGATAATTTTTGGGAGGTCACTCACAATTTCTATTCACCCCTCAGCAGCTGACTCCTAGGGAGGGATATCTTTAGTTTAGTTTGAATGAAAACTGTCAAATGTTAGTAAAGTATTTCTGTTAGTTTTCTGTTTCTATAGAGGTTTATATTCAAACCTCCCTCCTCTTTACAAATTCTAGTATCTAGAAAGGTACTAATAAATTATAAAAGAATGGGTGTTCACTTCCCAATTAAATTTTAACAGTTTGTGATAAACATGTGTCAAAAGTGTGTTCTTCTCATGAAGATTAGTGTAAATGTAATAGGTGATAGATAACTGTAGCTCTTGTACAGAGTGACTGCAATACAGGGAGGTGTCTGAAAAATAAAATATGTGAAAGAGAACAAATGGTTAAAATACGGCTGAATCTATTACTTCATTAAGACCTGAGAGAAAAAGAGATTAAAATATAAATATCCAATAGGTTTCATGTTGCCGTATCTAGTGTACCTGTTTATAAAGAGTAGATTTGGGAATGTTTTCTAAAGGAGTAATTCTGAAAGAACATTGGCCTTTGCTATGTTTTTACTGTGTTGTGTCTTGAAACAATATGTTTTAAATAACTTTTTTTTGATGTTACGAAGGTGCTCACCTCCATCTAGTCCGCACTTTTCTACAAGTGCGTCCTAGATATTGGGGGCCACAACTGCAAGTTAGGACATAAATCACAAAGCAAGTGTTGCAAGCAATATGTGTTTTTAATGTTAATGTTTTCACATGTAGTGTGTGACTTGATAGTTTTATTTCCATGTGTTTATAAATCTGCACATATTGCATCTTGCATGTCTACATTTGAAAACTCCAATATTTTGTCCTGCTGACTTTGTCCCGAGTATGTGTCACTTTTTTAAATGTTTCTTACATTTTTCTTTTTAGAAATTACAACTTTAATCAGGGGACAACTTTTTTTGGAGCGTTGGTGCTCTCCTGTAGACAATTCCGGGATTAGTTTTTTAGAAAGAGAGGGATTAGGATAGAGGCATTATTTGGCACACTTGGAGTCAGAGTCTAGATAACACATATTACTGGTGATGAGGGTGACATATGTGAGGAAGAACACACAAAGGTACCCTAAATAACCAACTCTGAGATACCAATAGAATATTACTGTATGTGTGAGGGGGCTTGCTAGTTTTAGCCAGGAGAGATTACACATAAAAACAAGAGTAAGTATCCTTATATAGTTCTCTACATAGCACAATTAAATGTATGATGGTCGGTTTAACATATGTCAACCACTATTAATTATCAATAAGCATACAAGATCAATAGACATGGGACATCTTGTTAGTGAAAGTGACTGGCTATGCCCCCCTCAGCGCCGGTACAACGGCCCACAGATAATATAGAGCTTGTGTCAGATAAGGTATGTGTGAACACCTATGTTTATAGTGGATGGGAAAGAGTCATCCAACCATAAGGAAATTTTAGATGTTAAAACCGTGTGTAAAGAGACACACTAGAGTGTCACATATTGAGACTTACTTCTCCTCAAATCTATTGGGGGAAAAACCCATTTGTCTATAAATGCAGAAGAATGGGGCATAGGGACAGAATACAGGAGTTAAAACTCCAGGTGCTGGGGCGGTCCTGTAACAAGTACAGGTAGCTCTGTTTACGCTGGGGGTTAGGTTCCAGAAGGAATGGTTGTAAATCAAAACCGTTGTATATTGAAACCCACTTTATAATGTAAGTCAATGGGAAGTGAGGGAGTCATGTCAATTTTGAGAGGGGCCTGGAACCTATGTAACCTATAATACATAATTTTAAAGCTTTGAAATAAGGAGACTTTAAATGCTAAACAACATTATAAACAGTATCAAATATTCACACAGCACAGAATATATCAAACTAAGTTTAATGAACAAAAACATTTTTCTACTTGCATTTTTCTGCAAACAAAGCAGTAAGGTCTCTGCATTGAAACAGTAGCATACACTGTAAGTTGATATTCGGTCTGCAGATATTCTATGCATTCCAGGCTGGACTGATTTTTTAGGCACCCCTGACCTTCAAGCAGCTGGGCAGGAAGATGTAAAGTTTCCCCTCATGGCTGCTAGATCTTATTCCTTTTAAAGCTGCTCCATTATCCATAGCTCAGGTCTGTGGTCTGTGTACACTGATTCATTTCAGACCTGTTAAGCTTGCATATCTTTGCTGTAACACAAGCAGACAGCTCCACCTACTGGCCTGTCCTTATTTTTAATCAATGCACTCTGCTTCTCAAGAGCTTTTCAATAGCAGTCACATGACTGAAAAAAAGGGCGTTATTCTGAAATGGCGCAAATTGAACCGGCACAAACCGAGGGCCACCTGTTCTATAGCTGTGTGTCTCAGAAAGCTGAAATAGCCACTAGTTTACGTAATTACGGATAACCAGGATCCTTCCGAGTACCAAACCCGTATTGCCCAGTATTCTAAGGAACCTAAGTTACACTTCTATTTGCCAATTAAGGGCCAACAAATAAATAAAGTAGGTTTACAGAGAAGCAGTGTAAGGTTCCTTAAAATACTGGGCAATACAGGGAACAAGGTCCGCATACCCAAATCCTGTGAAGCCACGCTGGGGCTATCAGAAACACATAAGATTGTTCCATTATGATCTTTGAGATCACTCTTGGAAGTAGAACCAGAGGGGGAAAAATGTAAGCAGGCTGGAAAGACCAGGGTACTGCTAGAGCATCCAACATTTCTGCCTGAGGATCCCAGGACCTGGAGAGGTACCTGGAAGTTTCTTGTTCAGACGAGAGGCCATTAGAGCTATCTCTGGATAGCCCCACATTTGTACAATTTGATAGAACACATCTGGGTGGAGAGTCCACTCCCCCGGATGTAGAGATTGACAGCTGAGATAATCCACTTCCCAGTTGTCTACACCTGGGATATGAATTGCAGTGATTAGACCGGAATTGGATTCCACCCAAGAAAGTATTTGAGATACTTCTTTCATAGCTAGGGAACTGTGAGTTCTCCCTTGATGATTGACATATGCCACAGTTGTGATATTGTCTGTCTATTAAAGAGCGAACCTTACATTCTTTTTAAGAGGCCAAGCCTGAAGGGCTCTGAAGAGAGCACAGCACAGAGTTCCAGTATATTGATCGGTAACCTCGCCTCTCGAGGATTCCAAACTCCTTAGCTCCACAACCTGTAAGACTTGCATCTGTGCTGATAAGAAAACACCGCAATACCCTGCTCTCTGATTACAAATAGAAGGGCACCGAAAAACTTTGAAAATATTCTCGGAGCTGTTGCTAGGCCAAATGGAAGAGCGAAAAATTGGTAATGCTTGTCTTGAAAAGAGAATCTCAGAAATCGATAATGATCTTGGTGGATTGGGAATGTGAAGGAAAGCATCCTGTAAGTGTATTGTGGACATAAAGTGACCTTGCTGAACAAAAGGCATAATAGCCCTTATAGTCACCATCTTGAAATTTGGGACTCTTACAAATCGATTTATAAGTTTTCAGTTACAAAATTTGTCTGGAAGAATTTTCCTTCTTTGGGACAATGAAAACATTTGAATAAAAAACCCAACCCCTGTTCCTGTAGAGGAACTGGGACAATTACCCCAAGAGTTCCAGATCTGAAACACTTTTCAAAAATACTTGGGTCTTCTACTGGGTGCTTTGGGACATGGGTGAGAAAGAATCTTCCCATGGGGGGTCTTTATTCTGAATCCAATTTGATACCCCTGAGAAATAATATTCTGAATCCATGGATTATGGACAGATTCTGCCCATGATTCTTGAAAGTGTTTTACTCTGCCCCCCACCAGAAGAACTGGATTGGGGGCTGCAGCTTTGTGCTGGCTTGGGGGCCAGATTCGGTTTCTTATATTATTTTGGATTTATTCCAATTCGGAGAATATCTCCAATTGGAGCCAGAGGCTTTAGGAGAGGTAGCAGTTTTCTGTTCTCTATTGTGACAAAAGGAATGAAAAATTATTGGTAGCTTTAAATTTTCCCTTAGATTTTTTGTTTTGGGGGAGAAAAACTCCTTTTACCCCCCAGTAAAAGTTGGCTAGATTAGCTAGGCTAGATTAGATTGGCTAGGCTAGTGTTGCGCTACGGCTATTACCACTGAAAAATTGGCCAATGCACTGGAATGGCCAGGAACGCATATTACGAGTCGTGGCGTTACAGCTATACTGCAAGCATTTTAGCCTGTAACGCAATGTCCATTCCGCACTCAAAAAAATTACGTTTGAGTGCTGGATTTTTCATAGTGCCGTATTACAGGTTGTGTAGTCCAGCTAAAATGCTTGCATTACAGCCTATACCGACACAAGCCATTCCGCCATCTGAGAGTAGTTATGGATTTTGCGGAACAAAAATATTTCACAAAACTCATAACTAAAATGTTACAAAGTATACCAACACCCATAAACTACCTATTAACCCCTAAACCACCGTCCTCCCGCATCACAAACACTATATTAAAAATTTATTAACCCCTAATCCGCTGCCCCCCAACATCGCTGACACTAAATAAACCTATAAGCCCCTAAACTGCCGGCCCCCCCATCACCAACACTATAATAAAGTATTAACCCCTAAACCTCCAGCCCCCCACATCGTAACTACTAAAGTAAACCTATTAACCCCTAAACCGCCAGCCCACCACATAGCAAACATTAAATTAAACTATTAACCCCTAAATTTAACACCCTCCTAAATTTATATTAAAATTACAATATACCTATCTTTAAATAAATAAAAACTTTTATTTAGTTTAAACTATAAATTAACCTAACATGACAATTCTAAAAAAAAAAAAAAAAAATACCAATTAAAAATCCTAAATTACATGATTAAAAAAACAAATTTATGTAAGAACTTACCTGATAAATTAATTTTTTTTCATATTGGCAAGTGTCCATGAGCTAGTAACGTATGGGATATAAATGCCTACCAGGAGGGGGTAAAGTTTTCCAAACCTCGAAATGCCTATAAATACACCTCCCACCACACCCACAATGCAGTTTAACGAATAGCCAAGGGGGGGTAGTTATCAAGCCGTCTACTTTTCTGGCTTCGCCGACCCAATACGCCCCGCCTAAGCTCGCCTCAACATCGCCGCCGCGGACCTGAAAAAATACGCCTAAGTTATCAAAATAAAGCTGTCAAAAAGCCGCGGGGGCGATGAGCAGCGGACTGTGAGAGTTATCACTCATCCGATCTCGCTGCCCTTCGGCTTTTTCCCAGCTTTATTGCTAGCCTGTCACTAAGCACTCACACTAAACTACACTGTTCTACCCCCTATACCAGCACCCCCGGAGCCTCCCGCAACTCAATAAAGTTACTAACCCCTAAACCGCCGCTCCTAGACCCTGCCGCAACTCTTATAAATGTATTAACCCCTAAACCGCCGCTCCTAGACCCTGCCGCAACTCTTATAAATGTATTAACCCCTAAACCGCCGCTCCCGGAGCCCACCGCCACCTATATTATACCTAGTAACCCCTATCCTGCCCCCCCTACACCGTCGCACTCTATTATAAAATTATTAACCCCTATCCTGCTGATCCCGCACCTCTCCGCAACTAAATAAATCGTTTAACCCCTAAACCGCCGCTCCCTGAACCCGCCGCAACCTATATTAAACCTATTAACCCCTATCCTGCCCCCCCTACACCGTTGCCACCTATAATAAATTTAATAACCCCTAATCTGCCCCCCCTACACCGTCGCCACCTATAATAAATTTAATAACCCCTAATCTGCCCCCCCCTACACCGTCGCCACCTATAATAAATTTATTAACCCCTAATCTGCCCCCACTACACCGCCGCCACTGTAATAAAATTATTAACCCCCTAAACCTAAGTCTAACCCTAACGCCCCCCTAACTTAAATATTAATTAAAAAAATCTAAATAAATTAACTCTTATTAACTAAATGAATCCTATTTAAAACTAAATACTTACCTTTAAAATAAACCCTAATATAGCTACAATATAAATTCTAGCTAGCTTAGGATTTATTTTTATTTTACAGGTACCTTTCAATTTATTTTAACCAGGTACAATAGCTATTAAATAGTTATTAACTATTTAATAGCTTACCTAGCTAAAATAAAGAGAAATGTACTGTTAAATAAATCCTAACCTAAGTTACAATTACACCTAACACTACACTATACTTTAATAAATTATTCCTATTTAAAAATAAATACTTACCTGTAAAATAAACCCGAAGATAGCTATAATATAATTAATAATTATATTGTAGCTATCTTAGGATTTATATTTATTTTACAGGTAACTTTGTATTTATTTTAGCTAGTTAGAATAGTTATTAAATAGTTATTAACTATTTAATAACTACCTAGCTAAAAGAAATACAAATTACCTGTAAAATAAATCCTAACTTAAGTTACAATTAAACCTAATACTACACTATCATTAAATTAATTAAATAAACTTATTCAACACACAAGGATAACAAGGGCACTATATAGGCAAGCTCCTCACTGGTTTCAATTATTTAAGATACTGTATTCGATTTTAGTATCTATGTTCTATATTTCTTAGAGGAGTGGTGCTAGCATCTAGTACTGAACTTGCAGAAAGATTGGGATTAGTTCCCAGGAAAGAAATGCTGTGTAGCACTCTATGCCCAGACTGGGGTAGAGCCACTGATACCTTTTAAAATTTAACTTTTATTTCTTCACTTTAAAAAATGGGTAAACATAAACAAACCAATTAAAATCTCTCCATCTCTAAATGGCTATTATCAATTGTTTCCGTTTTTTATCAAATTATTCAAGTAACCGGCTTTTTTCTAATACTTATATATGTAGTTTTGTTAGATTAGTCGGTACTTAGTTTTGTTACTCAAACCTGACTATTTAGAAACTGGTAATGGGTGTTAGTTGTGTTAGGTAGGTCTCTTATGTTTTTCGAGGCTTGGATTAATGTAAAATGGGTTAGGGTTAGACCTGAGTGACAGCAGGGGTTATCAGAGTTTATCTGTATTTATACATAGAACTTGGTAATGGTTGGGTATTTTGAGATCAGTTTCACTTTATTATGTAAAGGTACGTATGCTCTTATTTGTTATCTCTTTTATTTAGAGTTATTCATAATTTATATAAATTTCTTCAAACACATGGTTGAAATTTGTTATTTTTTCATTCCTTATAAATAAAGTGATCTCATATTCGTGTTTCGTGTGTTCTTATATCTAGCTCTGAATAACATCCACCTTTAGATTTTATTTCATTTGATCGAACTTGGTTTCTATATATTGGATGTGTAACTGAGATAACCATATGAAATTTATGTTCTCTGTGTTCATATAATTTGGTTGCTATAATGTTTCTATATCACATCTATTATGTAATTCTACAATGTTATCGTGAGCGCACAATGTTGCAAACACTATAATTCCGGTTGGTGGTTAGAAATTCAAACACTGGTTATCTTTATAATAAAAGCTTGTCTTTTATTTACTCTTGTACCACTCTTGATATGTAATTCTGAAGTGTTGCTACAGATTTGCGATATTACAACACTCCCACTTGGTTTCCTTGCTGTAGACTCTGATATTTATGGTTTTAAATGTGTTCCGCCCCTGATTTTTATTTTCACTCAATACTCATAACCTTGACTGTTGATTATACTTCTATATAAGTTGTTACCAACACCCGCTATTATGTCGGTGTTGTTTACTTATTATAGTATTGACAGTGATTCCCTGTTTGTCGCCCTGCGCTGTGGTTCACTGCAGCTGAATACGGCCGAGTGCTGTGTCGTTATGGTTTATTTCTAATACCATTTACAATATTATCTTAGCTACCGCTCCACGCTGTGGTTCACTACAGCTCAGTAATGCAGTGTGTCACTTCTGCTAAGTCAGATTCGGTTATGAGTCTATTGGCCCCCGATATCTTTGCTGGGTAACACACCCTAGTAATACTATTCGATTACTTGTTTGGATAAAGTTATCCTTAAATTCTGTTTCCGGGCTTGTCAAATTAGACCCATAAACACTGACATACATTCACACACTTGTCTTATACACTTCCCATTACTTTTCCGTTTTAGCACTATTTGAGATGGATTATATTAAAACACAAATACACATCACACTTTAGTGGGACCCCATTGTCCCACACAACCCCCCTGACGCGTTTCGCCAGTTACGGCTTTATCAAAGGTGGCGGGCCGCCGATTTTCAAAGCCTTTATTTATTTTCCAATGCGGAAGTTCCGCCTCTACCCTATTTTCGTTCGTTAGTCTTGGCTGTCAATCTCATATATGCAGCCTATTGGGATCAATGTGTCTGATACTCATTATCATTTTAAGGGTCGACTTCTTATGTTTTGACTTAAGGTGGATCTAATAGTTTGCTCAATTCACGGATGTTTTATTTATATATCGATATTCCTTTTTTCTACGATTTTAGCAGATCATAGATATGCCGTATATTATACTATTATATAGGTGTTTTTTCATTTTTATTAACAATGGGTATATGATATTTTTGCCCTTTTTGGTGTCATATTTTCTTCTATGAGGAAGTGTTTGTTGTTAATACTGTTTTCACATATATTTTTCTGGTACCTAGGTCCAGGTATTTAAATATTTAGCAGTGTGATCAATACTAACACAACTGTAATCGATGACTAGGGTCTTATAGTGTTGTTATTGTTGTGTTCATCTGTATAAAATAGTACAATGTTGGTTTTCCTATATACATGTATGTTTTCTGTTTCTCATTATCTATCGTTTACATGATTCCTCATGAATGGTTTTATGTTTCTTGCTTTTTTATCTTCTTTGTCGATTGTTATTTTTAACTTATTTGTCTATACAGTTGCTTATGTGAACACTATTTTAAAAATGCCTATTATGTATTTGATTATGATTAGATGTGTGCTCATTGTGCTAAGATTAATCTCCTCCAGTGCTAATGTTGCTTGTGTGCTCTTTGTGAAAAAACTAATATCTCTACAATCTTGGTTTGGTGCTCTTCTTCTGTGCCTCTTGGTGACCTTGTGTTCAAATTGAAACTGAATGATGTAATTCTATTAGTGATGTACCTTATATTCTCATATAACTTAGTCTTATTGTGATTATAAATTAAGTCTATTAAGTCCTTGTTGTGAATTGTTATCTTTAACTTATTGCATACCCTACTGGTATTATGTATTATTTGGTGCTCTCACCTATTATTGCGTGCCAACATCGTTTTACAGTGTTTTACAGTGGTTTACAGTGTTACCATAGTGGTTTGATTTCCTTGTGTCTTCTAAAGTATTATAATAAAACAGCTGTGATCTCTTTTCTTTATTGTATGTCAAACTGGTGTTTGGTATTTTTGGTGCCCTCACAAATTGTTGTGTACCCACACCCACTGTGTTATCCTAGCAATTTAGTTCTAATGTGTAAAGTGATGTGATGAGAGGGCTGTGTTCATGCATTATGGATTTAATGAATGCTTCTGTATTTATATATTTCAGGCTTGTGTGTACATTTTTGTTCAACTTTGCTCATAAAAATACAAAGTAGTTGTTATTTTCATTTATTCCATTTGGATGTACTGTATTTAATAGATATATCCATTTGCTATCAGTTTTGAGCAGAGCTGTTTCTAGGTCTCCTCCCCTTACTCCTAGTTTGATATGTTCTATACCCCAACATTGGAGACCTTTGGGGCTAGAATTATGTTTGGATAGAAAGTGTGATGCCACACTGGTTATTGCTTTGCCATCATCTACATCCTTTCTGGCATTCTTGATATTTCTAAGATGTTCCATTAGACGAGTTCTTATCTTGCGGGTCGTCATACCCACGTAGTAAAGTTGGCACGTGCATTGCAGTACATAGACTACCCCCTGGGTGTTGCAGCTTATGTATTTGTTAATTCTGTGAATTTGACCAAACCTATCCATTATGCTACTGGTTTTTTTGACATACTGACATGTGGAACAAGTTCCACATTTGAAGGAGCCTGGAGTGAAGGCCATCGTTGTTCTTTTCCTGTTATAGTGACTTTGTGTTAACATGTCTTTCATGTTTCTGGCTCGTCTGAATCCAATTTCTGGTTTTTCTCCCAGTTGCACTCTCAATGTTGGATCTGATGTTAGAATATGCCAATGTTTTTGGATGATTTCTTTAATTTGATTGGTTTGCGAAGTGTAAGTGAGAATCAGTCTTGTTTTATTGTCCTTTGATTTATTTTTATTTTTCAGAAGTTCTCTCCTGTTGATGTTCATCGCTTTGTTCCTTGCTTTTCTGATACTTGTCTTGCTGTACCCTCTGATAGTTAGTCTTTCTTCAGTTCTTTCGCCCTTATTTTGAAGGTGTTTAAATCTGTACAATTGCGTCTGGTTCTTAAAAATTCCCCTGTTGGCAGTCCTCTCAGGGTACCAGGTGCATGTGCACTTGATTTATGTAGTACACTATTTGTTGCAGTCTTCTTCCTGTACAGATCTGTGGTGATTCTTCCGTCTTCCTCTTTGATTATTTTTAGATCAAGGAAAGCAATTTCTTTTTGACTCATTTCTGACGTTAATCTGATGTTTAGATCGTTCTGGTTTAACATAGTTAGGAACTCTTGTAATGCTTCATGTGAGCCCTCCCATATAAACAGTATATCGTCAATGAATCTTATCCATAGGGGTATATGATCAGTGTATTGAGTATTATTTTCAGTGAATACATGCTCCGCCTCCCACCAACCCATAAATAAATTAGCGTAAGTGGGGGCGCATGCTGTCCCCATTGCTGTTCCTCTGTCTGCAAATAAAAACCATTGTCGAAGGTGAAAAAATTATACTGTAAGACAAATTTTAGCAAGTCGATGATGAATTTATTGTGATTCTCGTCTTCTTCAGATTTTTGTGTCAAAAAATATTTTACCGCCTGTACTCCCTTATCATGGTCTATGGATGTGTATAACGCTTCCACATCAGATGTCACTAGCCATGTCTTTTTGTCTATATAGATGTTGTCTAGCTTTTGTAGGACCTCCATGGTGTCCTGAACATAAGAGGGCAATTCCTGTACAAAGTTTCTTAATCTGTGGTCTATGTATTGACTCGCTTTCTCTGTAAGGCAACCCATACCAGATAGTATGGGTCTCCCTGGGGGGATTTGTCTGATTTTTATGAATTTTTGGAATGAGATATAATGTGGCTACTTTTGGACTGGGTACTTCCAGAAATTTCCTCTCTTTTTCTGTTATTACTGCATCTCTATATGCCTTACAGATAATATGGTTGTATATTTGTTGGTATCCCTCAATGGGGTTGAATAACAATTTCGAATAGCACTTTTTGTCATTGAGTTGCTTATTCACTTCTCTTAAGTACATTTCCAAAGGCCAAAATTACGATGTTGCCCCCCTTTGTCCGAGTTACGAATGACCACATCTTCCCAATCTTGCATTTCTTTGAGTGCCATTTCTCCTTGTAGGACAGGTTATGTATTTTTGGATCCAATTTTAAGTTTGTAATTTCTTGACAGACCAAATTATTGAAAATCTGTATTTGAGGCAGGTAAATACTTTTGGAACATAGGTCGATTTGTTTCTTAATTTACTTCTCCATTTTTGTTCTCTTTCAATGCTGTTTTCATCCAATAGTTCTTCTAAGTCTCTAAGACTGCTTAATTCCTCCATGCTCAATCCTTCTAGCGGAGTTGTAGTATTGAACTGTTTTTTCAGGGCTATTTTTCTTAAATATAGCTGAATATCTTTAATTACTTCAAACTTGTTAGTATCCTGTGATGGACAAAAGGATAATCCTTTAGATAAAACAGAGATATGTGATTTGCTTAAAGATTTTTCTGATAAATTTATCACCCTCATTGCTTCGTCCCTAGTTTGGAGAAGGGGCTCGGTGCTCTCGGGGGGTCTCTTGGGGGTCTCTCCAGTTCCTGTGACCTTGCGATTTGTGATTGCGGTCTCTGGTTGGTCTTTTGTTTGTGCCTCCCTCCCCTTCTGACCTGTCTCCCCCCTCTCCTTGATCTAAAAAATTCTGTTTTCTTTTGTTTCCTAGTGTTAATTCCAGTATTTTGAGTTGCCGTAGAGGTACTGGGATTTTCCTCATTGGCTGATTCTGTGTCCTCTCCGTCCGTGTCAGAAATGTCACTTTGGACAATATTAACTCTAGTATTTTTAATGGGATTTTTGAAAAAAAACCTTTTTGCCTCCATCTGTATACCTTTTGATTGGCAAAGTCTTGTATATCACGATTTAATTTTCCTATCTTGGAGTTTTTTCAATTCTTCTTCATATCGATCTAGCTCTTTTTTGATATGTTTTATATAGCTTTTCAAAGTTTGAGTTAGTTTCAAATTTTTTTAGGACTTCATTTTGTTCTTTTATTAGGTCCTCTAATCTGTCATATTCAGTTTGGTCATGTTTCATTAATATTTTCGATTAGTTTTTTGGAGCATTCACTCAATGCTTCTTCCCATTCAGTTGTTAATGATTGGTTTTTAAACTGGAATGCTGGAATAGCTGTATCCTCAGGGCCCCTGGGGATTAGATTTTTCTCTATATATTTCTCAAAGAAATGCTTGTTCCACCAGGATTTATCCTGTTTATACATGGTCTTATGTATTTCTTTTAGGGCTCCTTCTAATGTACTACTTCCTGTATTTCCACTAGGAGTGGTGTTACTTTCATCAAAAACTTCATTGAAGTCTGCTGTTCTTTTTATCTGTCTTGCTTTTCGATCTTGATCCCATGAGTAACTCATTTTTGCTACAGTCTGTGTGCTCCTTGTTTGGGAAAACCTGATATTGGTCAGGTCAATAGTTACGTATTCAACACACAAGGATAACAAGGGCACTATATAGGCAAGCTCCTCACTGGTTTCAATTATTTAAGATACTGTATTCGATTTTAGTATCTATGTTCTATATTTCTTAGAGGAGTGGTGCTAGCATCTAGTACTGAACTTGCAGAAAGATTGGGATTAGTTTCCCAGGAAAGAAATGCTGTGTAGCACTCTATGCCCAGACTGGGGTAGAGCCACTGATACCTTTTAAAATTTAACTTTTATTTCTTCACTTTAAAAAATGGGTAAACATAAACAAACCAATTAAAATCTCTCCATCTCTAAATGGCTATTATCAATTGTTTCCGGTTTTTTATCAAATTATTCAAGTAACCGGCTTTTTTCTAATACTTATATATGTAGTTTTGTTAGATTAGTCGGTACTTAGTTTTGTTAATCAAACCTGACTATTTAGAAACTGGTAATGGGTGTTAGTTGTGTTAGGTAGTCTCTTATGTTTTTCGAGGCTTGGATTAATGTAAAATGGGTTAGGGTTAGACCTGAGTGACAGCAGGGGTTATCAGAGTTTATCTGTATTTATACATAGAACTTGGTAATGGTTGGGTATTTTGAGATCAGTTTCACTTTATTATGTAAAGGTACGTATGCTCTTATTTGTTATCTCTTTTATTTAGAGTTATTCATAATTTATATAAATTTCTTCAAACACATGGTTGAAATTTGTTATTTTTTCATTCCTTATAAATAAAGTGATCTCATATTCGTGTTTCGTGTGTTCTTATATCTAGCTCTGAATAACATCCACCTTTAGATTTTATTTCATTTGATCGTACTTGGTTTCTATATATTGGATGTGTAACTGAGATAACCATATGAAATTTATGTTCTCTGTGTTCATATAATTGGTTGCTATAATGTTTCTATATCACATCTATTATGTAATTCTACAATGTTATCGTGAGCGCACAATGTTGCAACACTATAATTCCGGTTGGTGGTTAGAAATTCAAACACTGGTTATCTTTATAATAAAAGCTTGTCTTTTATTTACTCTTGTACCACTCTTGATATGTAATTCTGAAGTGTTGCTACAGATTTGCGATATTACAACACTCCCACTTGGTTTCCCTTGCTGTAGACTCTGATATTTATGGTTTTAAATGTGTTCCGCCCTGATTTTTATTTTCACTCAATACTCATAACCTTGACTGTTGATTATACTTCTATATAAGTTGTTACCAACACCCGCTATTATGTCGGTGTTGTTTACTTATTATAGTATTGACAGTGATTCCCTGTTTGTCGCCCTGCGCTGTGGTTCACTGCAGCTGAATACGGCCGAGTGCTGTGTCGTTATGGTTTATTTCTAATACCATTTACAATATTATCTTAGCTACCGCTCCACGCTGTGGTTCACTACAGCTCAGTAATGCAGTGTGTCACTTCTGCTAAGTCAGATTCGGTTATGAGTCTATTGGCCCCCCGATATCTTTGCTGGGTAACACACCCTAGTAATACTATTCGATTACTTGTTTGGATAAAGTTATCCTTAAATTCTGTTTCTGGGCTTGTCAAATTAGACCCATAAACACTGACATACATTCACACACTTGTCTTATACACTTCCCATTACTTTTCCGTTTTAGCACTATTTGAGATGGATTATATTAAAACACAAATACACATCACACTTTAGTGGGACCCCCATTGTCCCACACAACCCCCCCTGACGCGTTTCGCCAGTTACGGCTTTATCAAAGGTGGCGGGCCGCCGATTTTCAAAGCCTTTATTTATTTTCCAATGCGGAAGTTCCGCCTCTACCCTATTTTCGTTCGTTAGTCTTGGCTGTCAATCTCATATATGCAGCCTATTGGGATCAATGTGTCTGATACTCATTATCATTTTAAGGTCGACTTCTTATGTTTTGACTTAAGGTGGATCTAATAGTTTGCTCAATTCACGGATGTTTTATTTATATATCGATATTCCTTTTTTCTACGATTTTAGCAGATCATAGATATGCCGTATATTATACTATTATATAGGTGTTTTTTCATTTTTATTAACAATGGGTATATGATATTTTTGCCCTTTTTGGTGTCATATTTTCTTCTATGAGGAAGTGTTGTTGTTAATACTGTTTTCACATATATTTTTCTGGTACCTAGGTCCAGGTATTTAAATATTTAGCAGTGTGATCAATACTAACACAACTGTAATCGATGACTAGGGTCTTATAGTGTTGTTATTGTTGTGTTCATCTGTATAAAATAGTACAATGTTGGTTTTCCTATATACATGTATGTTTTCTGTTTCTCATTATCTATCGTTTACATGATTCCTCATGAATGGTTTTATGTTTCTTGCTTTTTATCTTCTTTGTCGATTGTTATTTTTAACTTATTTGTCTATACAGTTGCTTATGTGAACACTATTTTAAAATGCCTATTATGTATTTGATTATGATTAGATGTGTGCTCATTGTGCTAAGATTAATCTCCTCCAGTGCTAATGTTGCTTGTGTGCTCTTTGTGAAAAAAACTAATATCTCTACAATCTTGGTTTGGTGCTCTTCTTCTGTGCCTCTTGGTGACCTTGTGTTCAAATTGAAACTGAATGATGTAATTCTATTAGTGATGTACCTTATATTCTCATATAACTTAGTCTTTCTTCAGCGCCGCTTGGAGGATTAACTTCTTCCGCTCCGGATGTCCTCTTCAGTTCCATCGGTGGCTCGGCTGAGTGAAGATCTTCAGGGGATTAGTGTTAGGTTTTTGTAAGGGGGGTTTGGGTTAGATTAGGGGTATGTGGGTGGTGGGTTTTAATGTTGGGGGGGGGTTGTATTTTTCTTTTACAGGCAAAAGAGCTGTTTTCTTTGGGGCATGCCCCCACAAATGGCCCTTTTAAGGGCTGGTAAGGTAAAAGAGCTTTGAAATTTATTTAATTTAGAATAGGGTAGGGCATTTTTTTATTTTGGGGGGGTTTGTTATTTTATTAGGGGGCTTAGATTAGGTGTAAGTAGCTTAAAATTGTTGTAATATTTTTAACATGTTTGAAACTTATTTTTTTATTTTTTGTAACTTAGCTTTTTTTATTTTTTGTACTTTAGTTAGTTTATGTAATTGTATTTTAATTGTAGTTATTTGTAGGTAGTTTATTTAATTAATTTAATGATAGTGTAGTATTAGGTTTAATTGTAACTTAAGTTAGGATTTATTTTACAGGTAATTTTGTATTTCTTTTAGCTAGGTAGTTATTAAATAGTTAATAACTATTTAATAACTATTCTAACTAGCTAAAATAAATACAAAGTTACCTGTAAAATAAATATAAATCCTAAGATAACTACAATATAATTATTAATTACATTGTAGCTATCTTAGGGTTTATTTTACAGGTAAGTATTTAGTTTTAAATAGGAATAATTTATTAAAGTATAGTGTAGTGTTAGGTGTAATTGTAACTTAGGTTAGGATTTATTTAACAGGTACATTCTCTTTATTTTAGCTAGGTAAGCTATTAAATAGTTAATAACTATTTAATAGCTATTGTACCTAGTTAAAAATAAATTGAAAGGTACCTGTAAAATAAATATAAATCCTAAGATAGCTAGAATATAATTATTATTTATATTGTAGCTATATTAGGGTTTATTTTAAAGGTAAGTATTTAGTTTTAAATAGGATTCATTTAGTTAATAAGAGTTAATTTATTTAGATTTATTTAATTAATATTTAAGTTAGGGGGGCGTTAGGGTTAGACTTAGGTTAGGGGTTAATAATTTTATTACAGTGGCGGCAGCGTAGTGGGGGGCAGGATAGGGTTTAATAAATTTATTATAGGTGGTGCCGGTGTAGGGGGGGCAGGATAGGGGTTAATACATTAATATAGGTTGCGGCGGGTTCAGGGAGCGGCGGTTTAGGGGTTAATACATTTATTATAGTTGCGGTGGGTTCCGGGAGCGGCGGTTTAGGGGTTAATATGTATAGAGTAGCTTGCGGTGGGCTCCGGGAGCGGCGGTTTAGGGGGTATTAACTTTATTTAGTTGCGGCGGTGTAGGGGGGACAGATTAGTGGTGTTTAGACTCGGGGTACATGTTAGGGTGTTAGGTGTAGACAGCTCCCATAGAAATCAATGGGATGTCTGTCAGCAGCGAACTTGTACTTTCGCTATGGTCAGACTCCCATTGATTCCTATGGGATCCGCCGCCTCCAGGGGTGGCGGATTGAAAACCAGGTATGCTGGGCCGTAAAAGTGCCGAGCGTACCTGCTAGTTTTTTGATAACTAGCAAAAGTAGTGAGAATGTGCCGCACTTGTGTGCGGAACATCTGGAGTGACGTAAGAATCGATCTGTGTCGGACTGAGTCCGGCGGATCGATGCTTACGTCACAAAATTCTACTTTTGCCAGTCTCGAGCCTTTGATAACTAAGGCGTATCAGCATCGCCACAAATACGATGCGGAATTCCAACGTATTTGAGGTTGACGGGCTTGATAACTAGGCCCCAAGTAGTGAGGTAATAACAAAAGGAGTAGAAAAGCATATAAAAAGAGGAACTAGAAATATAATTGTGTTTTTATAAAATAAAAAACCACAACCACAATAAAAAGGGGTGGGTCTCATGGACTCCTGCCAATATGAAAGAAATTAATTTATCAGGTAAGTTTCTTACATAAATTATGTTTTCTTTCATGTAATTGGCAATGAGCTAGTGACGTATGGGATAGAAATACCCAAGATGTGGAAGTCCACAGAAGAGTCACTAGAGAAGGAGGGATAAAATAACAGTTTTTAAACACTGAGAAATGAAATCCACACAATTAAGTTTTTCCTAAAAAAATTAAATCAGAAGCAGTAGAATCCAACTGAGACAGTTGCCTGAAGAACTTTTCGACCAAAGACTGCATCAGAAGAAGCAAAATACATAACAATGGTAAAAACAATAAAAGTATGCAAAGAAGACCAAATTACTAGTTTGTAAATTGATCAACTGAAGCTCCATTATGAAAAAGCCAAATAAATGGTGACTGAATTTAGTAGAATGAGCTGTAAATCTCTGAGGTCGAGCCTTGAGAAACAAAAGCTTAAACCAGGATGCCAAAGAAATGGCAAAGGCTTTCTAACCTTTTCTGGAACCAGAAAAACAACCAATAGACTAGAAGTCTTCTGAAATCCTAGTAACCTCGATATAGAATTATAAAGCTCTTACCACATCCAAAGAATGTAAAGGAGTAATTATTTAGGATTAGGACAAAAGAAGAAACAACAATTTCTCTACTAATGGTGTTTAAAATTCACAACCTTAGGAAGAGAAAAAATAAAGAAGTCCACAAAACAACTTATCTAGATGAAAAATCAGATAAGGAGACACAAAAGAGGGGCTGATAAATCAGAAACTCTTCTAGCAGAAGAGATATCCAAGAGAAACAACACTTTCCAAGAAAGTAAATAATTCTCAAAGAAAATATAAACTCAAAAGAAAGAGCCTACAAAATCCTTAAACCAAATTAAGACTCCAAAAGGGACAAATTAATAACTTAACAGGCTTGAAACAAACCAGAGCCTGAACAAAACAGTTAATATTAGGAAGTTAAGCAATATTTCTAAGAAATAAAAAGAAAGAACAGAGATTTGTCCCTTCAAAAAATTTGTAGACAAACTTAATCCAAACCATCTTGAAGAAACTTTAAAATCGTTGGAATTCTAAAAGAAATGCCAAGAGAATTTATGAAAAAGAACACCATAAAATATAGGTTTTCCAAACCTGATAATACATGTTCCTTTAAAACAGACTTATAAGCCTGCGACATAGTAAAAAAAACAGAGTCACTAAACACTAATCAATTTCCATACCTACAAATTAGTAATTTGATATCCCCATGGAAAAACGGCCCTTGAAACAAGAGTGCTGGCCAAAGAAAAAAGCAGCCAAGGATGGCAACTAGACATCCGGACAAGATCCACATACCAAACCTGTGAGGCCATGTTGATGCTATCAGAAACACATGAGACTGTTCCAATATGTTCTTGAAGATCACCCATGAAAGAAAAAACCAGAGGCGGAAACATGTAGCCAGCTTGCAAAACGAGGACACTGCTAATGCATCCACCATCTCCGCCTGAGGATCTCTGGACCTGAAAAGTTACCTTGGAAACTGAGAAAAAACACATCTGTATAAAGATTACCACTCCCTCACTACCGCTGAGATAATCCACCTCCAAAATGTCTAAACCTGAGATATGAATTGTAGAGATTAGACAGGAGATGAATTCCACTTAAGAACGTATTCAAGATACTTCTTAATTGCTAAGGAACTGCAAGTCCCTATTGGTGATTGACATATGCCACAGTTGGGAAATTGTCTGCCTGAAAGCAAAATGAAAAGTTCTCGTAAAAGAGGACAAGCCCCTTGTGCTGTCAGAGACTGTCAGACAGCTCCCCAATCTGTAAGACTTGTATCCAATAAAAATACAACCCAGGAAGGACAAAAAAAATGAGGCCCCCTGAAAAAAAACCCAATGATAATCTAATCACCAAATCAGAGAGTTGAGTGTTACAATTAAGAATATTTGGCAGCGAGAAAAATAATAGCTTAGGTTACAGACCAGTCCTATTTTTTACACTTGACAGTCTAAGGTACTAAGACACCATATCAATATGAGACTAAATGGTACACACACATTTTAACTATATTTCTATCCCAATAAGCACTAATAGTAATTTTGTGTACATACACATATTTATATTCAGAGTGCAGTAGTGGTGATAGTTCATTATTAATATAAATTATTATGTGATCTTTCTCTTTTGACATTGATTTAAGAGATATGTATGTCTTGATCCTATGACTTTTGTCTATTCTGCAAATGTCTGAAAATGTTTGATGTTTGTCTTGAAAATAATTGTTTTGCCAATGCTTATTCAGAAAGGGGTTTCCTGTTAATACTTCCTTTAATTTGAGGGGTTTTCAATTGTTATGGCCTATATTTCAATACTAGTTACATTGCCATTCATTATATGTATATGTAAATTCCCCATTCTGTCTTATCCGTTGCATTACTTATTATCATTATTAATATTTTACTTTCAGCCCATGTCTGGCTTTAAAGCTTTTGGTTTTACACTACTTTGCAGTACGTTAAAATAGGACAGTCAAGATCCGAGTATAACTAAGCCTCTGCATAAGTATCCATCTATGTGACAGCACAGGTTAGTGATTACATTTGGTAGTGCAATTTCACCGTACTATTTGTCGGTTATTACTAATAATATTTCCTTTGTCCTGTTTGGCTTAATTTACTTACTTACTTGATACTATTGTCCTGTACACTTAACCCTCAATATCCACTTCATGTCCTAATGTTGTTTGTATTAACTACTGACAGCTGCTACTAGCTCATGACCCTGGACACTGGCTATTTAAACCGGTTGTTCCGGGTCATGAGTATGTCTATGAGTAAGGCTTACTGAGCCAAAACACGTAAGACACTTTTGTCTGGGAGCTGTCATGCTCTGTTATGATGGATTTTAAAAGTTTCCAATAAAGCTGAATCTGTTTTGATCTAAAGCGCCTTGAGTCCTGCCTGGTCTATTGCTTGGTTTAAGAATATTGACTGTGATATCTGAAAACAATCCCTACACCATTGATTCAGTATGCAAAGCTAAAGAGGTCTCAGATGAAAAACGAGCAAAAGGAACCATGTCCAATGCTGCAGTTATAAGACCTAAAACTTCCATGCACATAGCTACTGAAAGGAATGTTCTAGACTGTAAGTTTAGACAGGCTAACGCCAATTACAATGGACTCTTGTCCAATAAAGACAAAGTCATGAACACTGAATACATCTAGAAACCAAAAAAAAGGTGACCCTTGTCTGAGGAATCACGAAACTCTTAGGTAGAAACAAAACTAGTTGATTCATGAGAGATTCTAATAAAAGAAAAGTTTAAGCTAATACCAAGATACCATCCAAATAAGGAAGCACCACAATACCCTACTGTCTGAATACAGAAACAAGGGCACCAAGAACCTTTGAAAAGATTCATAAAGCTGCCGCTAGACCAAATGGAAAAGCGACAAATTGGGAAAGCTTACCTAAAAAAGAGAATCTCAGAACCCAAAAGTGGACTGAATGAAATAAAATGGATAAATGTCCTGTAAAATTGAATGTACATGAAATGACCTTGCTGAACAAAAGGCATAATAGTCCTGATAGTCGCTAACTTGAAAGTTGAGACTCTTACAAACAATATAATGTTTTCAGATCCAAGATTGGACTGAATAAACCTTTCTTCTTTGGGACAAAGAATAGAATTTAAATAGAAACCCAAACCCTTTTCCTGCTAAAGAACTGGTATAATCACTCCTGAAAAAAATTCACAGAGTGTACTAAGAAAGAAAGAATCTTCCCATAGAAGGACTCATTCTAAAAATCTATTAAAAACCCTAGATTTTGGACTGAGTTTCCAAAGACAATTTAATATGCCCCCCCCCACCAGAAGGACTGGTTTGAGAATCAAACCTTCATGTTGTCTTAATAACTATCTATTATATAGCATTTTTCTCCCAGAAAGATAAAAAAAAACGCTTTTTTTCAGTGCTTGCACTCAGAGTTAACCAAATCAACAGCTGATAAAAATAGTTATTACACAAAGAAAATGGTACACAGTAAATTGACCACAAAAAGCCGAAAGGGCTGTATTAACCCTGCCGGGATATGAAACTATAACCCTTGGATCTAGGACAAGCATTTATAGTCAGGACATTCATCAACTGATCTACATCACCGGACTAAAGTAGGGCAGAAAAAACTCTAAACCTTCAGAAATAGTGGAGAAAACAAGAATTAAATAAATTATTATCCTAACAAGATAGAGATAATAAAATATATTTGAAACCATAATAATAGATATAGTAAATATAATAAAGTGAAGTAAATAAACAGAGTTATATACACATGTGTTATATACAAATATGTTCAACAAAAGGTTGAGAGAACAGTAATGTCAGCCACAGATAAAGCTGAGCTAAAAATATAAACAGAACGTGAATATGCTCTACTAAGGTTATATTCAAACTCTAAAGAATTCTAAAAATAAGTACTAAATTTCCATAGAAATAGTAGTACAGTCCCAAAAGGGAATCAGGATAAACCATTTTCTAGAATATATTACAAATAGTATATTGAATAGGAAAAAACCTCAGGAGCAAAATAAAATCTTAAAATCCAGATTTAAAAAGGATTAATAACTAAGATTACGAGTTTTGCGTTATGAGTGAAAAAGCTTCATAACGCTGCTTTTGCACTACCGCTGCTATTACGAGTCTTGTACCGCACACTTTTTTGACCGTCATGCAACGTAACTACGCCACTTTTTAAAAAGTCCTTTTTCAATGGGACTTCCACAGTGCCGGTATTACAAGTTTGCCTGTCCGGCCAAAAAGTGAGCGGTACAGCCTATAACTACAAGATCCGTACCTTCACCTGAAAGTCAGTAGTTATGGGTTTTACGTTACAAAGCTCATAACTAAAGTGTCACAAAGTACACTAACACCCATAAACTACCTATTAACCCCTAAACCGTGGCCCTCCCGCATCGCAAACACTAAAATAAAATGATTAACCCCTAATCTGCCATTCCAGACATCGCCGCAACTATAACATATAAACCCCTAAACCGCCGCACTCCCGCATCGTAAACACTAGTTAAATATTATTAACCCCTAATCAGCTGCCTCCAATGTCGTCGCCACCTACATACACTTATTAACCCCTAATCTGCTGTCCCTAACATCGTCGTAACCTACATTACTGTTATTAACCCCTAATCTGCTGCCCCCTAAAGTTATTAACCCATAAACTTAACCCTAACTCTAACCCTAACACCCACTAACTTTAAAATAATCCAAAATAAAAATTACAATTAATACCTAAATTATTCCTATTTAAAAGTAAATAAATACTTACCTGTAAAATAAAACCTAAGCTAGCTACACTATAACTAATAGTTATATTGTATCTAGCTTATATTTTATTTTTATTTCACAGGTAAGTTTGTATTTATTTTAACTAGGTAGACTAGTTAGTAAATAGTTAATAACTATTTAATAGCTACCTAGTTAAAATACAAAGTTACCTGTAAAAACATAATTTATGCTTACCTGATAAATTTATTTCTCTTGTAGTGTATCCAGTCCACAGATCATCCATTACTTGTGGGATATTCTCCTTCCCAACAGGAAGTTGCAAGAGGATCACCCACAGCAGAGCTGCTATATAGCTCCTCCCCTCACTGCCATATCCAGTCATTCGACCGAAACAAGCCGAGAAAGGAGAAACCATAGGGTGCAGTGGTGACTGTAGTTTAATTAAAATTTAGACCTGCCTGAAAAGGACAGGGCGGGTCGTGGACTGGATACACTACAAGAGAAATAAATTTATCAGGTAAGCATAAATTATGTTTTCTCTTGTTAAGTGTATCTAGTCCACGGATCATCCATTACTTGTGGGATACCAATACCAAAGCTAAAGTACACGGATGATGGGAGGGATAAGGCAGGAACTTAAACGGAAGGAACCACTGCCTGTAAAACCTTTCTCCCAAAAACAGCCTCCAAAGAAGCAAAAGTATCAAATTTGTAAAATTTGGAAAAAGTATGAAGCGAAGACCAAGTCGCAGCCTTGCAAATCTGTTCAACAGAGGCCTCATTTTTAAAGTCCCAGGTGGAAGCCACAGCTCTAGTAGAATGAGCTGTAATCCTTTCAGGAGGCTGCTGTCCAGCAGTCTCATAGGCTAAACGGATTATACTCCGAAGCCAAAAAGAAAGAGAGGTTGCCGAGGCCTTTTGACCTCTCCTCTGTCCAGAGTAAACAACAAACAGGTTAGATGTTTGTCGAAAATCTTTAGTAGCCTGTAAGTAAAACTTCAAGGCACGGACTACGTCTAGATTATGCAAAAGACGTTCCTTCTTTGAAGAAAGATTAGGACATAATGATGGAACGACAATCTCTTGATTGATATTCTTGTTAGAAACCACCTTAGGTAAAAACCCAGGTTTTGTACGCAGAACAACTTTATCTGAATGAAAGATCAGATAAGGAGAATCACAATGTAAGGCAGATAACTCTGAGACTCTTCGAGACGAGGAAATAGCCATCAGAAAAAGAACTTTCCATGATAGAAGTTTGATATCAATAGAATGAAGGGGTTCAAACCGAACCCCTTGAAGAACTTTAAGAACCAAGTTTAAGCTCCATGGAGGAGCAACAGGTTTAAACACAGGCTTAATTCTAACTAAAGCCTGACAAAATGCCTGAACGTCTGGAACTTCTGCCAGACGCTTGTGTAAAAGAATAGACAGAGCAGAAATCTGTCCCTTTAAAAAACTAGCTGATAGTCCTTTGTCCAAACCCTCTTGGAGGAAGGACAATATCCTAGGAATCCTAACCCTACTCCATGAGTAATTCTTGGATTCACACCAATGAAGATATTTACGCCATATCTTGTGGTAAATTTTCCTGGTGACAGGCTTTCGTGCCTGTATTAAGGTATCAATTACCGACTCGGAGAAGCCATGCTTTGATAGGATCAAGCTTTCAATCTCCATGCAGTCAGTCTCAGAGAAAGTAGATTCGGATGACTGAAAGGACCTTGTATTAGAAGGTCTTGTCTCAGAGGCAGAGTCCATGGTGGAAAGGATGACATGTCCACTAGGTCTGCATACCAGGTCCTGTGTGGCCACGCAGGCGCTATCAATATCACCGATGCTCTCTCCTGTTTGATTTTGGCAATCAGACAAGGGAGCAGAGGAAACGGTGGAAACACATAAGCCAGGTTGAAGAACCAAGGCGCTGCTAGAGCATCTATCAGTGCCGCTTCTGGGTCCCTGGACCTGGATCCGTAACAAGGAAGCTTGGCGTTCTGGCGAGACGCCATGAGATCCAATTCTGGTTTGCCCCAACGGAGAACCAATTGTGCAAACACCTCCGGATGGAGTTCCCACTCCCCCGGATGAAAAGTCTGACGACTTAGAAAATCCGCCTCCCAGTTCTCTACACCTGGGATATGGATCGCTGACAGGTGGCAAGAGTGAGTCTCTGCCCAGCGAATTATCTTGGAGACTTCTGACATCACTAGGGAACTCCTGGTTCTCCCTTGATGGTTGATGTAAGCCACAGTCGTGATGTTGTCCGACTGAAATCTGATGAACCTCAGTGTTGCTACCTGAGGCCAAGCTACAAGAGCATTGAATATTGCTCTTAACTCCAGAATATTTATTGGGAGGAGTTTCTCCTCCTGAGTCCATGAACCTTGAGCCTTCAGGGAGTTCCAGACTGCACCCCAACCTAGAAGGCTGGCATCTGTTGTTACAATTGTCCAATCTGGTCTGCGAAAGGTCATACCCTTAGACAGATGTACTCAAGATAACCACCAGAGAAGAGAATCTCTGGTTTCTTGATCCAGATTTAGTAGAGGGGACAAATCTGTGTAGTCCCCATTGCACTGACTGAGCATGCATAATTGCAGCGGTCTGAGATGCAGGCGCGCAAATGGCACTATGTCCATCGCCGCTACCATTAAGCCGATTACTTCCATGCACTGAGCCACCGTGGGGCGCGGGATGGAGTGAAGAACACGACAAGCATTTAGAAGTTTTGATAACCTGGACTCCGTCAGGTAAATTTTCATTTCTATAGAATCTATTAGAGTCCCTAGGAAGGAAACCCTTGTGAGAGGAGATAGAGAACTCTTTTCTTCGTTCACTTTCCACCCATGCGACCTCAGAAATGCCAGAACTATCTCTGTATGAGACTTGGCAATTTGAAAGCTTGATGCCTGTATCAGGATGTCGTCTAGATAAGGAGCCACCGCTATGCCTCGCGGTCTTAGAACCGCCAGAAGAGAGCCCAGAACCTTTGTGAAAATTCTTGGGGCTGTAGCCAACCCGAAGGGAAGAGCTAAAAATTGGTAATGCATGTCTAGAAAGGCAAATCTCAGGAACCGATGATGATTCTTGTGAATTGGAATGTGAAGGTAGGCATCCTTTAAGTCCACTGTGGTCATGTACTGACCCTCTTGGATCAGGGGTAAAATGGTTCGAATAGTTTCCATCTTGAATGACGGAACTCTGAGGAATTTGTTTAGGATCTTTAGATCCAAAATTGGTCTGAAGGTTCCCTCTTTTTTGGGAACCACAAACAGATTTGAATAAAACCCCTGTCCTTGTTCCGTCCGCGGAACTGGATGGATCACTCCCATTACAAGGAGGTTTTGTACGCAGCTTAGGAATGCCTCTTTCTTTATCTGGTTTGCAGATAATCTTGAAAGGTGAAATCTCCCTTGTGGAGGAGAAACTTTGAAGTCCAGAAGATATCCCTGAGATCTGATCTTCGACGCCCAGGGATCCTAATCATCTCTTGCCCATGCCTGGGCGAAGAGAGAGAGTCTGCCCCCCTACTAGATCCGTTGTCGGATAGGGGGCCGCTCCTTCATGCTGTCTTAGAGGCAGCAGCAGGCTTTCTGGCCTGCTTGCCCTTGTTCCAGGACTGGTTAGGTTTCCAGGCCTGTTTGGATTGAGCAAAAGTTCCCTCTTGTTTTGAAGCAGAGGAAGTTGATGCTGCACCTGCCTTGAAATTTCGAAAGGCACGAAAATTAGACTGTTTGGCCCTTGATTTGGCCCTGTCCTGAGGAAGGGTATGACCCTTACCTCCAGTAATGTCAGCAATAATTTCTTTCAAACCAGGCCCGAATAAGGTCTGCCCTTGAAAGGAATGTTGAGTAATTTAGACTTTGAAGTCACATCAGCTGACCAGGATTTAAGCCATAGCGCCCTACGCGCCTGGATGGCGAATCCGGAATTCTTAGCCGTTAGTTTAGTCAAATGAACAATGGCATCAGAAACAAATGAGTTAGCTAGCTTAAGTGTTCTAAGCTTGTCAATAATTTCAGTCAATGGAGCTGTATGGATGGCCTCTTCCAGGGCCTCAAACCAGAATGCCGCCGCAGCAGTGACAGGCGCAATGCATGCAAGGGGCTGTAAAATAAAACCTTGTTGAATAAACATTTTCTTAAGGTAACCCTCTAATTTTTTATACATTGGATCTGAAAAAGCACAACTGTCCTCAACCGGGATAGTGGTACGATTTGCTAAAGTAGAAACTGATCCCTCCACCTTAGGGACTGTCTGCCATAAGTCCCATGTAGTGGCATCTATTGGAAACATTTTTCTAAATATATGAGGTGGGGAAAAGGGCACATACCGGGTCTATCCCACTCCTTACTAATAATTTCTGTAAGCCTTTTAGGTATTGGAAAAACATCAGTACTCACCGGCACTGCATAGTATTTATCCAGCCTACACAATTCAGAGCAGCTAATACCTCCCCAAGCAATACACGGAGGTTCTCAAGCTTAAATTTAAAATTAGAAATCTCTGAATCAGGTCTCCCCGATTCAGAGACGTCACCCACAGACTGAAGCTCTCCATCCTCAGGTTCTGCATATTGTGACGCAGTATCAGACATTGCTCTTACAGCATCTACGCGCTCTGTATCTCGTCTAACCCCAGAGCTATCGCGCTTGCCTCTCAATTCAGGCAATCTGGATAATACCTCTGACAGGGTATTATTCATGATTGCAGCCATGTCCTGCAAAGTAATCGCTATGGGCGTCCCTGATGTACTTGGCGCCATATTAGCGTGCGTCCCTTGAGCGGGAGGCGAAGGGTCCGACACGTGGGGAGAGTTAGTCGGCATAACTTCCCCCTCGACAGACCCCTCTGGTGACAATTCTTTTATAGATAAAGACTGATCTTTACTGTTTAAGGTGAAATCAATACATTTAGTACACATTCTCCTATGGGGCTCCACCATTGCTTTTAAACATAATGAACAAGTATCCTCTGTTTCAGACATGTTTGTACAGACTAGCAATGAGACTAGCAAGCTTGGAAAACACTTTGAATCAAGTTAACAAGCAATAAAACGTTACTGTGCCTTTAAGAGAAACAAACTGACAAAATTTGAAATAACAGTGAAAAAAGGCAGTTACACAAACGAAATTTTTACAGTGTATGTAACAAGTTAGCAGAGCATTGCACCCACTTGCAAATGGATGATTAACCCCTTAATACCAAAAACGGAATAATAAATGACAAAAAACGTTTTTAAACACAGTCACAACAACTGCCACAGTCCTACTGTGGTTGTTACCCTCCTCAAACACGACTTTTGAAGCCTTTTGAGCCCTTCAGAGATGTCCTGTATCATGCAGAAGGAAGCTGAGTGTCTCAGTCCGTAATTCTAGCTGCGCAGAAAAGCGCTAAAATAGGCCCCTCCCACTCATATTACAACAGTGGAAAGCCTCAGGAAATTGTTTCTAGGCAAAAATCAAGCCAGCCATGTGGGAAAAAACTAGGCCCCAATAAGTTTTGTCACCAAACACATATAAAAACGATTAACATGCCAGCAAACGTTTTATATTACATTTTTATAAGAGTATGTATCTCTGTTAATAAGCCTGATACCAGTCGCTATTAAATCACTGCATTTAGGCTTAACTTACATTAATCCGGTATCAGCAGCATTTTTCTAGCAAATTCCATCCCTAGAAATATGTTAACTGCACATACCTTATTGCAGGAAAACCTGCACGCCATTCCCCCTCTGAAGTTACCTCACTCCTCAGAATATGTGAGAACGGCAGTGGATCTTAGTTACTTCTGCTAAGATCATAGAAATCACAGGCAGATTCTTCTTCTAATGCTGCCTGAGATGAAACAGTACACTCCGGTACCATTTAAAAATAACAAACTTTTGATTGAAGTTAAAAAACTAACTATAATACACCACTCTCCTCTTACTACGTCCATCTTTGTTGAGAGTTGCAAGAGAATGACTGGATATGGCTGTGAGGGGAGGAGCTATATAGCAGCTCTGCTGTGGGTGATCCTCTTGCAACTTCCTGTTGGGAAGGAGAATATCCCACAAGTAATGGATAATCCGTGGACTGGATACACTTAACAAGAGAAATAAAACCTAACCTTACACTAAAACCTAACATTACACTAAAATTAACCCCTTAACGACTGAGGACGTGCAGGGTACGTCCTCAGAAAAAAGGCAGTTAACGCCTGAGAACGTACCCTGCACGTCCTCAGTGTGGAAAGCAGCTGGAAGCGATCCTGCTCGCTTCCAGATGCTTTCCGGTTATTGCAGTGATGCCTCTATATGGAGGCATCCTGCAATAACCTTTTTAAGTCATCCGGTGCAGAGAGAGCCACTCTGTGGCCCTCTCTGCACCGGAGATCGGTGGCTCCATGCGTTGGTGGGTGGGAGCCGGACCGGGAGGCGGGTGTCGGCCATCGATGGCCCTGTTGATGTGAAGGGGGGCGGGATCGTGGGCGGGGGGTGGCTGGGGGCGTGCAGAGGGCGCGCGCGTGCGCGCGCACGGGAGGGTGCGGGCGGGGCGCGTGCACGGGGAGGGAGCGGGTGGGAACCGCTACACTACAGAAAATGTGGAAATAAAAAATATAAAAAAATGTCAAAATAAAAAAAAAAAACGATCAGCAAGGTGGTGGGGGTTTGTCTGTGTGGGGGGGGGGGGGAAGCTACACTACAGAAAAAAAAAACCAAACAAAAAAAAAGCACTTTTTATTGTAAACTGGGTACTGGCAGACAGCTGCCAGTACCCAAGATGGCCCCCAATAAGGCAGAGGGGAGGGTTAGAGAGCGGTTTTGGGGGGGATCAGGGAGGTTGGGGGCTAAGGGGGGGATCCTACACAGTAGCATATGTAAATATGCTAAAAAAAAAATCATTTTTTTTTTAAAACCCTTTTATTTTAGTACTGGCAGACTTTCTGCCAGTACTTAAGATGGCGGGGGAGGGAAGGGAGCTGTTTGGGAGGGATCAGGGGGTGGGATGTGTCAGATGGGAGGCTGATCTCTACACTAAAGCTAAAATTAACCCTGCAAGCTCACTACAAACTCCCTAATTAACCCTTTCACTGCTAGCCATAATACACGTGTGAGGCGCAACAGGATTTAGTGGCCTTCTAATTACCAGAAAGCAACGCCAAAGTCATATATGTCTGCTATTTCTGAACAAAGGGGATCCCAGACAAGCATTTACAACCATTTGTGCCATAATTGCATAAGCTGTTTGTAAATGATTTCAGTGAGAAACCTAAAATTGTGAAAAATTTTACGTTTTTTTAATTTGATCGCATTTGGCGGTGAAATGGTGGCATGAAATATACCAAAATGTGCCTAGATCAATACTTGGGGTTGTCTACTACACTACACTAAAGCTAAAATTAACCCTACAAGCTCCCTAAAAGCTCCCTAATTAACCCCTTAACTGCTGGGCATGATACACTTGTGGTGCGCAGTGGCATTTAGCGGCCTTCTAATTACCAAAAAGCAACGCCAAAGCCATATATGTGTGCTATTTCTGAACAAAGGGGATCCCAGAGAAGAATTTACAACCATTTATGCCATAATTGCACAAGTTGTTTGTAAATAATTTCAGTGAGAAATCGAAAGTTTGTGAAAAAATTTGTGAAAAAGTGAACGATTTTTTGTATTTGATCGCATTTGGCGGTGAAATGGTGGTATGAAATATACCAAAATTGGCCTAGATCAATACTTTGGGATGTCTACTAAAAAAAAATATATACATGTCAAGGGATATTCAGGGATTCCTGAAAGATATCAGTGTTCTAATGTAACTAGCGCTAATTTTGAAAAAAAATGGTTTGGAAATAGCAAAGTGCTACTTGTATTTATGGCCCTATAACTTGCAAAAAAGCAAAGAACATGTAAACATTGGGTATTTCTAAACTCAGGACAAAATTTAGAAACTATTTAGCATGGGTGTTTTTTGGTGGTTTTAGATATGTAACAGATTTTGGGGGTCAAAGTTAGAAAAAGTGTGTTTTTTTCCATTTTTCCTCATATTTTATCATTTTTTTTATAGTAAATTATAAGATATGATGAAAATAATGGTATCTTTAGAAAGTCCATTTAATGGCGAGAAAAACGGTATATAATATGTGTGGGTACAGTAAATGAGTAAGAAGAAAATTACAGCTAAACACAAACACCGCAAAAATGTAAAAATAGCCTTGGTCCCAAACGGACAGAAAATGGAAAAGTGCTGTGGTCATTAAGGGGTTAAATAAATGAAATTAACAAAATACATTTATCTAAATAAAAAATAAACACTAAATTACACAAAATAAAAAAGAAATGATCAAATATTTAAACTAATTACACCTAATCTAATAGCCCTATCAAAATAAAAAAGTCCCCCAAAATAAAACCCTAGCCTACACTAAACTGCCAATGGCCCTTAAAAGGGCCTTTTGCGGGACATTGCCCCAAAGAAATCAGCTCTTTTACCTGTAAAAAAAAAAATACAAACAACCCCCAAACAGTAAAACCCACCACACACATAACCAACCCCCCTCAAAAAACAACTACCTAAAAAACCCTTAAAAAAAACCCTAACACTAACCCCTGAAGATCCACTTATATATACACACACATATATATACATATATAAATACAGTTACAGTATTTATCTGGGATGGAGATGTTACAGAAGCATTAGTTATTTTGTTGTGAAGAGCTTATTTCCCAGCAGCAATGCCTGAACCAGCAAGCCAGCGCCTAAGAAGGGCTCCAAGAAAACCGTAACAAGTATCATTTCATAAAGAGTTAACTCTTTTTTTTCAGCTTTTAGAAACTATTGCCTAAATACACATTTTTGCTAGCCTCAGCTCTAAGTTTAGGGATAACCATTCCCATTGTCTAATCACCTCTGGAGCCAGACTGCTAATTGATAAGATGAACTTGTAAACTTGTTATCTTAAGTACTGTAATCCTATTGTGGCCTGTCAAAGGACAGTGCTCTCTATCTAAATGTGTGATGGGGGATTTTGTGCTTCCCCCCCCCCTCTCCCCCTGGGAGTGCCCTGTGTGCATGTAACCTTAATAAAAAGCAGGCTGGGCATCCCAGTCCTGAGTTCTTGTTTGACCCTCAATCGCAGCGTTGACTCGTTTTTGTGGGCAGAAGGGTATCCTAGCTGTACTACAGCTAAGGGAGATTATTCTATATTTGCGAGACTCATATAGAATACTATGGAAAGCAGCTTCTCCCCTCTTTAGCAATAGGGATCCAGGCTACTAAGCGGTCCATCTCTCAGCGAGACTAAGGGTAACCGTAACATTTGGCGGCAGCGGCGGGATTTTCCTGGATTTCCTAGGAGAGGTACAGAACGGATGGAGAGCGCTTACGAAAAATTGAAGCGTACAACCCTAAAGGATTTACTTGAAAGCAGAGGGGGGTACGCCAGCAACCGGCCGAGGAGAGAGCTGATCGCAGAATTGAACGAACTGGATCAGAGCTTCACAATGGCGGAAACACCGACCACGATTAGTGATGAAAAAACCAGGATTGTTCGGGAAAGGCTCTCATTATACGGGCCGAACCCCTCCATGGAATTGGTACAGCAGTTGATGGCGGAGGCGGACGAGGATATACGAGAGACTCGAGCCCACAAACTCAACCTAGCGAACGCACACCGCAATGCTGTAGCCCCGCAGGTAATCATCCCTGTCGAAAATGCTGGGAGGCCCAAGATACCCTATACGGCATTTCGACCCTTTCTAGAGAGCGAGACAGGGATTGATGAATATTTGGCGGACTTCGAAAGGCAATGTGCCCTGCACCAGATTCCCAACAGAGAGTGGCCCACGATATTGTCTGGGAAACTATCCGGGCGAGCCCTGGAAGCCTTTCGTACTCTGGGTGCTAAGGAAGTGACACAGTATGAGCTAGTTAAGGAGACACTGTTGCGACGGTACGCTGTAACTCCGGACACGTATCGCCGACAGTTTCGGGGCACGGAAAAGAAGCCTAACGATACCCATATGGAATGGGCGCACCGAATGCGGAGAGCGGCAAATCACTGGCTGAGCGGAAGTAAAGCGGTGACTGGGGAGGAAATTTTACAATTGTTTCTCTTAGAACATTTTTATAATGGCATGGAACAGCAAGGGAAGGAATGGCTGCGAGACAGGCGGCCTTCTACCTTAGAAGAAGCAGCCAAATTGGCCGATGAACATTATGACTCCCGTCTTCACAAACCCATGAACTACCGAGCTCCAGCACGGGTCGAACTCAGAGAGGTTTACCGTGCACCCCCTTGTGCTGAATTCCGAGCCCCGGTGCCCACAGGGCCCGTCCGACACTCAGGACCACCCAATAACAGCTCTGAGCGTCACAGACCGACTTGCCACCGATGCAAGCAACCAGGGCATTTCATGGCTAGCTGCCCCCTTAATACGCACCAGACACCCAGGAATTACAATTACCCCTCTGGGTCCTATCGTCCGGCCCGGGCCCTCTGTGTTAACCAAGAGGCCCCTATGGAGGGATATGTGGGGCCGCTTCACGAGGCAGACCCTGTATATGCTGCCTCAGATAACCGCCAGCACCATCGTCAGAGGGTATGGCTCGAGGGGCGATCTACCGAGGGATTGCGAGACACAGGGGCTACTATCACGCTGGTACAGAGTCATTTGGTGCCAGAGCACAAGCGATCCGGACAGACTGTGGCCGTTAGAGTGGCGGGGGGGGGATGTGTACAAAATTCCAACAGCTAAAGTGCATCTTGATTGGGGAGCGGGAAAGGGGGCTGTGAACGTGGGCCTAATGGATAATTTACCTGCCGAAGTACTACTGGGCAACGATTTGGGCCCCATGACTTCTGCCTATGCTCCAGTATGCAACAACGAGGCGGACCCAGTGACTACACGGGCCCAAGCCCGGACAGAGCGAGAGCTCTCACCAGTGCGGGAGACACAGGTAAGACCTACCCCGACCTTGCCTGACAGGTTAGGCCCCATACCCTGGGACACCCCAGATGCTTTCGAGGCAGAGTCTAAGACTGACCCGACCTTACAAAAGTACCGGGAACGAGCAGAGACCGGAGGGGGCGGGGCAGATAACGAAACATTCTTATGGGAAAAAGGGAAACTATACCGCTGGACAGAGAAAAGGGGACAGCGTAGGCGACAGCTGGTAGTGCCCCACAAATACCGTCAAGAAATCCTCAAAATAGGCCACGACATCCCCTTAGCAGGCCACCTAGCCGTAACCCGTACCCTACACCGCATTACTCACACGTTCTTTTGGCCAGGGGTGCACGCTGACGTTAGAACTTACTGTAACACCTGCGATGTGTGTCAACGAGTAGGAAGGCGAGGCGATCACCCTAAAGCCCAGCTAGTAAATATGCCCATTGTAGAGGAACCCTTCAGCCGGGTTGCTATTGACCTAGAGGGACCACTGGCTACCCCTAGTCCCTCCGGTAAGCGCTACATTCTTACCGTAGTGGACTACGCTACCAGGTACCCAGAGGCTGTCGCCCTATCCAACATACAAGCGGATACGGTAGCGAATGCACTAGTACAGGTGTTCTCCCGGGTAGGATTTCCAAAAGAAATCCTATCCGACCGAGGCACCCAATTTACGGCTGAATTAACCCAACAACTCTGGCAGGTTTGCAAAATTAAGTCCCTCCTGAGCTCCCCATACCACCCCCCAGACGAACGGGCTGTGTGAGAGGTTCAATGGGACCCTCAAGCAAATGCTCAAGACGTTCACTCAGGAATACCGAGACTGGGAACGCTTCCTGCCGCACCTCCTATTTGCTTATCGGGAGGTGCCCCAGGAAACGACAGGGTTCTCTCCCTTCGAGTTGCTCTACGGAAGAAAGGTACGGGGACCCCTAAACCTGATCCGGGAGCACTGGGAGGGAGAGATGGAGGCTGACGGTGTCCCCATTGTGCCATACGTGCTGGAACTCAGGGACCGAATGGAGCAATTAGCCAAATCCGTGCGGGCTAATCTCCAGTTGGCCCAGAGAAGACAGAAAGTATGGTACGATCGGGGGGCCCGAAAGAGAATCTTCACCATAGGACAAAAGGTGTTAGTACTTAAGCCGGTGAAGACAGACAAATTGCAGGCGTCCTGGCAGGGTCCCTACCAGATCGTAGAGAAAAGGGGAGACACCACTTATGTGATAGCTAGCTGCCATGACAACAATCTTAGAAAGACATTCCATGTAAACATGCTCAAGGAATATTTTGAGCGACCAGAGAACGTGACGGCCGTATGTTGTTCCCCTCAGGAAGACCCAGACAGTTTACCCATTCCAGACCTATTAGAAAAGAGTCTCCCCACAGGTATAGTGGCGCAGGTTCAGATAGGGGACCGACTTAGCCCCACTGAAAGGGAGCAGCTCAACCAACTCCTCCAGTCCAAACACCTCACCTTCTCCCCGAAGCCAGGGTACACTACTTTAACCACCCACCAGGTAGATACTCCGGGACAAGCTCCCTTGCGCCAGGCTCCGTACCGAATCCCCGAAGCAGTTAGGACAGGAATGAAGAAGGAGATCGATGAGATGCTCCAGCTCAGGGTAATTGAGCCCTCCGATAGTCCATGGGCCTCCCCAGTTGTCTTGGTGCCCAAGAAAGATGGGACCACCCGGTTCTGTGTAGACTATCGGAGGCTCAATGAAAATACCGTGACGGACGCTTACCCTATGCCCAGGGTAGACGAGCTACTCGATCGTATAGCCAGGGGAAATTACCTGACCACTATTGACCTCTGCAAAGGTTACTGGCAGATTCCCCTGGCCCCGGAGGCTATCCCCAAGTCGGCATTCGTCACCCCATTCGGCTTATATCAGTTTAGGGTAATGCCGTTTGGGATGAAGAATGCCCCAGCTACATTCCAGCGCTTGGTGGATAGGCTCCTGGATGGCTTCCAGAGTTTTGCTTGCGCCTACCTGGACGACATAGCGATCCACAGTGAGTCCTGGGAGGACCACTTAGCTCATGTGGGAATGGTTCTGGATCAGATCCGGGCTGCTGGCCTGACTCTGAAGCCAGAAAAATGCCACTTTGGGATGGCCGAGGTACAGTACCTGGGTCACCGGGTGGGGTGTGGAAAGCAGCGACCAGAGCCGGCCAAAATAGAAGCTGTCGCCAATTGGCCCACCCCCATCACTAAGACTCAGGTCCTAGCCTTCCTGGGCACGGCAGGGT